>NC_056725.1:1363398215-1363428215 GCF_019279795.1 Protopterus annectens
CTATTATGTATGCGGCTTGGTCTTTAAAGCTCTCAATTGCTTAGATACAAACTAAGGCTCCCAATAGCCATAGGCGTGCCGAGCTGTCATCAAGCCTTATGTCTTTCTGTCAGGCAGTTAGTGTGTCAAGAACTTCTCTTGGGAACTTTTAGCATATGAGATTCAGAGCAGAGGGGACTGATCCCCAGAGAGCTACTTTTAACTTCTGACAATATCCTCAGTATCAGCTTAGAATAGCCCATCATGGGGTAGTGTAGGCAAAACAGAGCAGATGTTGGTAATAAACTATGTTTACAATTCTACAAAGTTGTCAGCCTCCTTTTATTTGTATACAGACCTAGAAAAACCAAAGTATAAGTTCTGGAATTTTATCTCCTCCGACTGAAAGCTTAAATGGATGCATTATTAAAAAGTAAATCAAAATGCCTGAAGCAGAAAAAGAAAGCCACAACAGTTAACACTGCCAAATAAAGAAAGATATCAAAGCAGCTCTCTAGGGAAGTGTAATGATTATTCAAAAAATTAAAATTTATGTATTATTTTTTTTATTTTTACAGTTTCCTAACAAAATTATTAGTCAGGCATAAATTTTGGCTTGCATGTTTCAGAATTTCATTATGTCATAAGACTGTGTCTACTGTATGATATTAACTGTTCTAAATTTTATGGCACATTGCTTTTACATCTTACAGTAAAATGACTTTTGTGCCAAGGCTTTGTCAGGTTTACATAGAGATTAAAATATTATTTAGCTTTACTTCCAGAGGAATAATAATGCACAGATCTAATATTCATTCAATTAAGTGAGTGAGTCTTCTGTTTATTAAGGATGCATTCATGCAGTATTATGTTTTTACTAGCCATGAAAAGACGGCTGAAAATTCATGTTTTTTTTCAATATTTATACCTTAGGAAAAACATTTTTATGTCTTAGTATGTAATGTACGTTCTGTGTGTGTAACACAGTATACAAGAACATGTTATTTAATGTAGACATTACTAGCTGTTAACTGTTAGTTAGCTCTGACCCATCTGGTCTTTTTGTTTCCTTATCCGTTTGATAAACAGCAATCCTAGTTATAAGTTTCTTTCTGTTTCCTTCTTACTTCTAGCTACAATCATCACACATTTCTAATAATACATTATATGAATTATTATTTATGTTATATTACTTCCAGAGAAACAGTGTCCCACCACTCTTTCTGTAAAACATGCATTCTCACATACTTGCTGAGATGTCTCCCTCAGACTTCAAACTGTACCTGCCCCATGTTCTGGCACATCTTATTTTCTGAATAGAGCTAACCCCTTGCATGTGGTTTGATTCCTCTAAAATGGTTTCTATTTTTTCTGTCCTTTAGACCCTCATTTCTTTATGATGTTCACATTGAGTTACTTGGAGTATCATCTTGTATATGACAGACTTGCCTTTTGATTGTGATGTCATACTTTCCGTCTGTTGATACACATAAACCAAAAGTTGTACAGCAATACTACAATGCAGAAGCAAGGGCCTTTTTCTCATAGTTCCATCAGGCAGGAAATATAAATGTGTTATGTTGTTATAAGGTAAGTAAATTCTAGATAGAAATGTTTGTGTTGTTTAGCTGAAGCTTTTACATCAAAAAAAAAAACTTAAAGAGCATAGACAATGGTCAGGAGTAAATAAACCATTACAACAGAAGGAATAAACAAGATGGTCTCCTAGCCAGCCTGCTGGTACAGGGGTAGTGTGTCTTTTTGTGCTGCTGGTAAGCCATGTTCATCTAGCAGCTTGAGTATCATATAGCTAGTCAGGGAAACAAAGAAAGAAAGAAAGGAAGGAAGAAAGAAAGAATGTCTGATGCCTAGTTACCTTCTTTGTGTGAGGTTCTGAGAAGGTCCCATGTTGAAAGCGATGCCTAATGGGGGAGGTGATATGACTTTAAAAGTGCTATTGGGGGTAGGTTTTAGGGAAATTCAACTTTGAAAGTTATACCTAATAGGGGAGCTTCTGGGAAGATCCCACATTGAAAGTGATACCTAACAGAGGCTGTTTTGGGGAGATCCCATTTTGAAAGTGATGCCTAACACAGACTATCAGTAATCTCCTAGGGAGTGTGATCTTGGACCAGCCTGGACAGGCAGCTTATCAGGGTGCCGGGAAAGTGATAGCATGCTCTCCTGTACCCTTCTGGCACCACTGCATGCCTACATGCCATGCACATGCAGTCTCCTATGCAGAAAGGAGGGGTAACGGAAAAAAAAGATGCCTTACTTGCTTAGCCAGACAAAAAAGTTGGGGATCGGAAAAAAAAGGTGCCTTACCAGTGCTTGTCTGCATTGCTACTTATAGTGATTAGCTGTGCAAGTAGTACCAATGGAGTATAAATAACCATAAGGCACCAGAGTAATACCTAAAATGAAGCTACAAATGGAGGGTAAATAACCATAACGCACTAGAGTAATTCCTAAAATGAAGCTACCAACAGATGGTAAATAACCATAAGACACCAGAGTAATACATAAGATGAAGCTACCAATGGAGGGTAAATAACCATAAGGTACTAGAGTAATACCTAAAATGAAGCTACCAATGGAGGGTAAATAACCATAAGGCACCAGAGTAATACCTAAAATGAAGCTACTAACAGATGGTAAATAACCATAAGGCACTAGAGTAATACCTAAAATGAAGCTACCAATGGAGGGTGTGTGTGTGTCTTTCGGCTTTTGAACTCCGGTCCGCTAATGATTGGCAGTAGAGTTTTACATGCTGGCTTGCCGGGCCTAACGCACAACTTTCAACACAGTAGACGCTTTAACTGAGAATCGAGCGCCAACGCCTAACTATGAGGCCCACCACCGCATGGAGGGTAAATAACCATAATGCACTAGAGTAATACCTAAAATGAAGCTACCAATGGAGGGTAAATAACCATAAGACACCAAAGTAATACCTAAAAATGAAGCTACCAATGCAGGG
This sequence comes from Protopterus annectens, assembly GCF_019279795.1. NCBI lineage: Eukaryota > Metazoa > Chordata > Ceratodontiformes > Protopteridae > Protopterus > Protopterus annectens. Next base: position 1,363,401,181 of record NC_056725.1, read on the forward strand.
CAAATAACCATAAGGCACTAGAGTAATACCTAAAATGAAGCTACCAATGGAGGGTAAATAACCATAAGGCACCAGGGTAATACCTAAAATGAAGCTACTAACAGATAGCAAATAACCATAACGCACTAGAGTAATACCTAAAATGAAGCTACTAACAGATGGTAAATAACCATAATGCACTAGAGTAATACCTAAAATGAAGCTACCAATGGAGGGTAAATAACCATAAGGCACCAGGGTAATATCTAAAATGAAGCTACTAGCAGATAGCAAATAACCATAACGCACTAGAGTAATACCTAAAATGAAGCTACCAATGGAGGGCAAATAACCATAACGCACTAGAGTAATACCTAAAATGAAGCTACCAATGGAGGGTAAATAACCATAAGGCACCAGGGTAATACCTAAAATGAAGCAGGCTTAATCGCAAAGGAAAAAGAGCATTACTTGTGGTTTACAAAACAGATGTATACCAAGTACAAGGTGTACCTTTGCTCAGGGCTTTCTTCCTATATAGATATAACAATGTTCTTTTTATGATTCCAGTCCCTTGTTCATATTTCTGAAACAAGCAGCCTGCAGTTTCAGTAAATTATTTTCTCATCATTTGCATCACAAAGCAATTCTGATTACAGCAACAGTACTCCAGCATTCTTGTGTTAAAATTCACATCCGGTTCTTGCATTAAATACAATACTGGTTAATGGGCATTATTACAAAGCTAAGAAGTATACTACAAAAGACAGCAAACTCTTCAGGGTTTAGTAATCTGGCTGTTTGTACAGCCCATAGGATGTTTCTTATGTATGTTACTAGAGATGTTGCGTGCCGCCCTCCTTGGGCCAGGCCCCATTGCTGTTACACACTAGTGCCTTGTCTTTATCGGTATGGTACATTTAATTTGTGACAGATCAGAAATACCATGTTGTCTTTTTTCATCAAGGCCTCCCCAGCAACAACTTAAGATGGAGTTTCATCCAATCAGGAGGCATTTGGGAGGTCAGGCATAGGCAGAAAAGAAGGGGAGGGCTTGATATTGTGTTGTATGACAGGTGACCACTATCTGGAAACAAAGACTTGGTCATAGCATGAGCCAGATTCTTTTTCTCATGCCCATGTTCTCCACTCCTTACAATCTGTCCAAATTTAACTTACTATTGAGTGGCCTGGCTGCAAAAAAACAGCTTTATACTGACTAATCCAGGCAGAAGTAAGAGTACACACAGAGACAGGTTTGAAGGCGGGACACTACCATTCTGTTTTCTTTTCGGCCTCCAGTGAAAAGTTTTCAAGAGAAAAAAATGGTGACAACATTAATCAGCCCATGGAGCTGAAACACATGCTCGACTTAAACAACCTCTTTGCTGTATTAGGAACTGCTCCAACACTTCTGTTGTTATGCTAATGCAGATTAGAGCAAAACTATTCCTTCTGTACTCTACAGGGCAATTGATTTAAAATTATCTACATTTTTCAGGCATAGATGTGTCTCCTGAATTTGAAAGTAGCTTTGAATGAGTGTTGCTCCACAGCACATTCAGTCATTATATGTACTCAAAACAGGAAACTTCTGGTCTTTCATTCAAACATTTATTTAATTTCTGCAAGCAACCAGAGATTTTCTCTTGATGTCTAGCCTATTAACTCCACAAAACATGGCAGCAGGTTTTAGTACCATACCAATTTACTAAATTGTTATTCTAAGGGAAAGACAGAAAGCAAAACTTCCAGTAGGTTACATAATGTAATGTCCTTGATTATATATTATAATAAAATACTGGAGAATATTGTTTCTAAGATGTCCAACTAAACTGAGTGTGTGCTGTTTTACAGCTTTTTGATATTGCTTAACTAAGCAGAAAGCCCATTGTTTAGTTACAAACTGTTACACATATAAAGTCCTGTAAGACATACCACATGTGCATCAGTGTTACACACTGAAAATAATGTGTGATTAATGATTTCTTTAAACAATCAATGTTTTTCTTTCATTAGTTCTTTTTTGTGTCAGCCCTTGCTTCAAACAAGGGAAGTTTCTTCAGCATAACAGTGTTCTGCTGTCTGCCATATGTGTTATTCTCTTTCCCAATGTCACCATTTAAACTTCCATTTTATATATATATATATATATATATATATATATATATATATATATATATATATATATATATATATATATATATATATATATATACATAAAAGTTAACTTTTATAACACCCTCCTATAATATCAAAAGGTTACAGATAACTCAAAACAATATGCACATTTGCTCTGCTCACTGACACTCATCACACAAGTGTAGCCTGCTAAAAATGCTTAACTGGCTCCTAGTAACTGAAGGATCTACTTGCCTGCTGGACTTTCTCATTTACAAGGTATTAAAGAATGGGTATTGCCCTCTTCTGAAAATAAAACTTCCTGATATTGAACAAATACACTCCCAGAGAAGCAGCCAAATTGGTACCCCCCCCCTCCCATCATGAGACCCAGCTTCAAAACTATCACAGGTGAATGGGCCTTCTCCAGACTTGGCCCTGCCGTGTGGAACAAATTACCAACAGATAAGAAGAAAAAAGATTTTCTCAATAATTTAATACCACCATAAAAAGGCTGGTTTCACCTGCTTTAACTGACAACTTCTGACAACACTGCTTAATTCTCCTGTATACTGAATATGTTGTTCTCTCTATTATTTTGTTCAGTGGTTTCATATCCCTGTGTACTGTTTACTTCTACTGTATGTAGTATATATTGTTCTCTCTATATTTCCTAAGGCTCCATGCTCTATCTGCTTATATAAAAATCCTTTACTATTTCTATCCAGCATGTTCTCTGCCTTTCTGTACTTGACGACTGTACCACGGTTTGACTTTAATGCATCGTTGTTTTGATTGTACTTGCCTTTGTGCCTGGGTCATGGCTGAAAAGGGTCTTTGGACAAGCCCACCCACCTAGTTATCAAATAGTAAATAAATAATAAATAAACTGGGCAATAGAATAGGATAAATAACAACCAGTTTGAAAGTAAGGAAAAGAGAGTGTCCTGTGTTGGGACAAATCTTGCCTTCATGCTCACCACCATGATGTTTCAATAAAATATACATCATATTAGTTGTGACATGTGAACAGATTCTCAGCATCCACACCTGTGCATCTCAAGTCCAGTAACCACCGTGTCTGTACTTCTACTGTGTTTTGTGCTTCCCTCATTTCTCTCTATGCATATCAGGTTAATCCTTGACATGATAAATTATAGACCTGACTTTAGGTTCTCTCTCTCCATCTTGTCTTTCAACATTTTTTTTTCAAATTGGTGGACAACTTTTAATAAATCATGGATGATCACCCACCTTCCTAGCTATATCCTAATTTGCTGTAAGCATGCTTCAATTTTTCCTCATGGCATACTTAAATATTATTAGTGTCAACTGTATATGCTAAAGTCATGACAGCTTATTTATTTTATTTTATTTTATTTTATTTATTTTTCACACCCAGTTTCTTATGATATGTACTGTTTTGGAAATCATTGGATATGGTGAGATAACTATCCACAACTGCAGGACAACCCCTTATCAAAAATCTTTCACCTAACTGCATTTTGCCATCCACTTGTTTGGATTAATCCAAAATTAAATTGTAAATCCTGTTTCCTTGACTTTTAACTATGTTGTTCTAAAGCCAACCCAAATTCATAGGTTCATAGGTTTATATGTTCATAGGTAGGTACTAGGCTATCTGCCCTAGGGCCTACACAAGCCTAGCCAAAAAGGTACCCTGGCTCTCGCCACCCAAGAAAATTATTTTCCTGTGCCCTTGTCGAGCAGAGCCACAGAGGTGATCCCCAGGGTGAATTTTCTATTTCCCATCCAGTCATCAAGATTTTTCTTGAAGAGTGCTAATGAGGAGCTTTGTTTGATATAGATAGGTAGTTTGTTCCAGAGTATGGGAAGCCTCTGGGAGAGGAATCTATCCCTCTAGCATCTTCTGTCTATTGTGGTGACGAGGTTTAGGCCCCTAGAGCATGTAGCACGGATGGATTGGGATTTCTTTAAGCGGAGCATGTCCAACAGCTCCGGGTTTGACATAGCTTTGTATGTTAGGCAGAGATCACCTCTGAGTAGGTGATATGCGATGGAGTAAAGCTGGAGTTTTTTGAGACGGTCTGTGTAGGGCATCTGTTTGATGCTGGTAATCCTCTTTGTGAGGTATTTCTGCGGCCTTTCCAGTTGTTGTAGCTGTCTTGTGAGGTACATACCAAAAGGGGTGTTGTACTCTATAATCGGTCTAATGATTGATGAGTAGAGGGGAACAATTACCTCTTTTTTCTTGGATGAGAAACCTTTTGTGATGAGGTGTGCCATGTAGAAGGATTTCTTGACTACTGTGGCGATGTGATTATCAAAGAAGAGACTACTGTCCACCTGTGTCCCAAGGTCTCTTATCACACCTTCGGTGTTAAGTATACTACCACCTATGTGGTAGCTCATGGGTACAGAGTTTTTACCAAAGGGGATGACAATGCACTTTTTGGCATTGAGCTTAAGGTGATGACTTTGACACCAGGCATCTGTCTCAGTGAGGCCCTTTTGTAGGATGTCCACATAGTTAGGAGTTTTAATTATGGCTCCTAGTTTGCAGTCATCTGTGAACTTCATTAGCCAAAGACCTTCTGTGTTAGCCTGTACTTCAGAAAAGTAGATACCAAACAGGAGAGGACCCAGGACTGAACCTTGTGGTACTCCATTTGTTACTGGTCTGAAGTCGGATTTGGGGTCTGCTACTTTCACAGTGTGGGTTCTGTCAGTGAGCCAATTGGCAACCCATCTTGTGACATAGGGATTTATACCTAGTTTAGTGAGTTTATCTATAATTCCAGAGTGGGGGATGGTGTCAAAAGCCTTGGCGAGATCTAGATAGGCTGTGTAAACCACCTTACCCTCATCTATGGCTTTGGTGTCTGCTTCAAAGAAGTCAATCAGGTTTAGGAGACATGACCTGCCTTTTACAAACCCGAACTGGGTGGGGTCCAGAGTTTGGAGATTACCAATGTCTTTGTTTATAAATTCCATGATGATACGTTCCATGGCGTTGCAGACCAGGCTCGTTAGGCTAATGAGGCAGTAGTTCCCAGGGTCTGTGGTGGCTCCCCCTTTGTGGAGTGGGATAACCGTCACTGTGCACCATTCAATAGGCACAAAGCCTGAGGTGAGGCTATGATTGAACTTGTCATACCTCTCAACTGTACATATTTTCACAGAATGTCCAGATTTTTGCCTCATATTTTTGGTCCATTTTTCATAAAATTGTGGTTTTCTGGCAAATTAGTGGTAAATTATTAAAGGCTGAAGTTAGAAGATAATGACAGACATTTGAGTTTTAGACTTCATGCCCTTTGGAAAATTCTTGTTAATGTAAAACCTGTTATTCCATCAACTTTCTAAGTTTGTAAGAACAATATTTATAAATTGTCCCTATCTATTTTGGGCCTTTGTATCACTTGTATTTATTACTTTGTCCAGATTTCTTGCTCTAAGAAGTTGAGAGGTATACTTGTATAGTGAAGAAAAGTATTACTACCTACATTTTTGTAACTTATGCACATTTTCAAACTCTTTATATACATAAAAATCAGGGTACACACTATATCCAAACTATACTTGTTTGAAAAAAATCTGTAGTGGAATGGATGCATTGAATGAAATTCTCCAGATCCACCTTACTATCCAACAAAGCCAAAAACAAAAAAATATCATTAATAAAATATTCATAATGTACAATTTTATTCTCAAAAAATGCATAATCTACAAAAATGTACGTAATAATAAAGATGCTACCAATAAAATTAAGACTGTCATGAGAAGAAACTGGAGCATACTTTTAAAGAATCAAGATATAGCTAGTAAGGTAGATGACGGCCCACAATTTATTTAACAGCAGAGCCACCAATTGGAAAGAAAGGTTTGAAAACAAAATATACATTCATGTTCCAAGGGCCTTGTAAAGTGGGCATCTATAAATGTTTTGGTTATAGTAGCTGTAGATTTATTGCACACAGTCCCACTTTTTATTGTGTTAACACTGACAAACGTTGTAACCCCACTATGGTTGTTTACTTGTAAATCTACTTATATAGTATATTTAGTCATTTGCATTTTTCTTAAATCATTTTATGCAGGCAAGACCAAGAAGAATCTGAATGCGATAATTTATCTACTCAGTTATTATATAAGTAAAGTCTGTGCTTTATTTAATTATTTCTCACTGCACAAAGATTTTAAGAAGTTTATGTTTTGTGTTACTGATTTTGTTGAAGAACATGACAGAGAGGAGGCAGGGATTTGCAACTGAATTAAAGTGACAAGTGTCACTAGATGCCTGTACCCCTAGATTTAAATTTCCATGTTAATGTTAAGAGTCGTTTAATGAAGAAATCCATTAAATTCAAATCATTTTATAGCTAATTTAATTTTGTGCTTTTAATAGAAACTATTTTTATAGTATTGTCATGTAATCAATTTTATCACGTGATACTGCTGTATTTTAGTATTTGCATAGTCCAGTGTTCTTTTGTCTGGTGAAGTCTTAAGTTCAAGAGATGAAAGCTCTTATATTTGTGTTATTAAATTTTGGATGAAACATTATTTGGTTTTGTGTGTCCACCAATGGAGATTCAGCAGGTTTTTGTCTTCCGTTATTTGTTTTATCTGCTGAGACATTTTTCTTTACCGGCTTTTTGGTAGCTTGTTTATACCAGAGGTTCACCACAGAGAGATGTTTCTAAATTTGTCATTATATTTGTGGTGGATTGTAGCAAAGCTCCCAATGTAGGTATTATAAAAAAATTCAGCAGCATTTCACAAATGATGCGGAGTTTTTTTTAATTTTCCTTATTTAGATATGCAAGAAAGCTTAGGACTTCAAGAAACTGCACAATCCGTCTACAATGACACATTCTTTTCAGAGTACTTTTTTTTCAAATTGTGTAAACATATTTGTAGTTTAGATGCTAAACAGGTAGATAAAGCTTCCCCATATCTTCTCAACCATTAGCCCCTCAAAAATTAATCTGTTTGACTTTAAAAGCACAAATATAGTCCCTCAAGTGCATACTAGATGTACATGGTAAGGAATCTACTTTTGTTGCAAAAAAAACCTACCTTCCAACTCAAACAAATGTTTTTGCAGAGGGGCTGCCCCCCTGCACCCACCATGTGAAAGCCTTTTTATCTGCATATACTTATTTTTATCACTCAAAGGTCACTGCAACTCAGGAAAAGATGAGTAAATGGAAAAAAAATCGATTGCTCTTTTTTGTGATGGTTGCCATTTTGGACTATGGACAACAAACATTGTTACAACATATAGTGAGCAAATAAACACATTTGAACATCACTGAACATCCTAGCTCAGGATATTAGAGTGTGAACAAACCCACCTCAAGCAGCTGAAGGGAAACTATAGATGTCATTATTATTATTAGCAATAGCAGTAGTACTGCTAATTATTATTATTTATTTGTTAAAAAGGTAGCCCATTAGACAGAAGTGTCCTTTTCGGTAGTAACCCAGGAGCACTGTCTTGTTAAGTGAGTTGCTCAAAGTCAGTTTGCAAGTGGAAATTGAGGGAATTATATCCATGTGTATCGGAAGATACTCATTAACATCTTGTAGTCTCAACTGTATGACCAAAGCTGCCAAATAATATTTGCAGATTATTATTATTATTATTTTTGTTATCTTTGTTTTGCTTAAGGACTCTGCTTTATCTTGTTTCTCATAAATTTACAGTTAAGATGAAACCATGACAGGGTTCTGATCTACATAAGACAGAGCCCCTCACTATCACTCTTCAAGAGGAACCTTGATGAGTGGATGGGTAACAGAAAGTTCACACTGGGGATCACACCAACAGCACTACTAGATGGGGGCCAAGGGTACTAGCTGCTAGTACAAGGGTCTAGGGAACTACTAAAGGGGCAGTGAATACCGCACAACATGGCTGAGCTAATATATGCCTTCGGGCAGATAGCCCAGTACCAACCTATGAACCTATGAACCTATGACTGTGACCCAGATGACAGAAGATCAGCTAACAACTTGATTACTGAATCAGTCATAGAGGGGGGCTGAGAGTGAGATGACCCATCCTAGGAGGTGGAAGGGGGCTAGGCCCATAGCTATAGTAACACCCAGAGGAAGCTGGGTATACTGTAGGTTGTCAGCAGCAACTGGGCTGTGATGAGGGGTGTGAATGTGAAGCAACTCATGCCTAAGCCAGAGCTGCATGTCCAGAAACCTACTGCTCCAGGCCAAATCTGTCAATTTTCATGGGGGATACAAGATTAGTTCTCTCCTAATAAACGCTCTCATGACTAACTGGATGACGGCCTCCTATGTTTGAGTCATGCTCCATGGGAAGTTAATGAGATGATCATATCATAGGAGGGACAATGGTAGAAGGCAGCAGGAAGAAAAAAAGATTTCAAAAAGGGTACAGTTAACCTCTAGATGCCATTCATGTAGTTTCTAAGTGATAATTATTCTTAGAGAAATTTGTTAGAAGAAAGTAAAACATTTAAAGAAGGTCTGTGTTTTTCGGTAATGTTCATTCAGTGTAGTAAAATCTCAGAACCTCAACATTTCTGGCAACACAAGAACTCTTGTGAAAAGAAAAGTATGTTACATATTGTCACACCTAACCATCCCTGCTGTTCAGGGCAGTTCTATGGCACAAAGGAGTACAGCCCTGTTAACTGTACACACAGCAGTGGAGAATTATGTGCTCATGGACATCCTAACAAATGCAGATGAGAAAAGAATTTTATTACCCTTACCCAGCTCAGACGTTTCTGCAACAAGGGTTCTTAACCAACCTTAATAAAAGATATTCTGCAAACCATAGCACTTACTGAAAAGATAAAAGAAAAATCCTGGCCTGTGGACTGATGAAAAGTAAATACCTCTATAAGGCCTGAGTACAGCTTTTCAGCTGGAGAAGTCATTCTCTACTGGGTCTTGCAGCAACATACAGTCCACACTAGATCACTAGATATCATCACAACACCAGAGCATCAGAAAGACAGCCATCAAAGGTGTTCACCTCTGAAGATGAATGACAAAGTTTGACAGGAAACATTTTGCAAAGTATTATGTAACAAAGAAGAACAAAATAGGAGACCAAACATTCCTTTTAAGGACCTACAAACAATAAAACTGTTTAAAAACGAACAAACAAGCAAAACGGCTGTATTCTCCTTGTAGAAAAGTTTTATTGTGTAAGCGCTTTCGTTTGAATAAATTTCCAAACTTCTTCAGACATCCTTTGTAATTGGTACAGCAGTTTATATTAACATTCAAATAATTAACATAATTGAATGTTATTGTCTTTCGGCTTTTCCTGGTTAGGGGTCGCCACACTGGAACTCCGGTCCGCTAATGATTGGCAGTAGATTTTCACGAACGCTGAGGTGCCAGCTCGACGTTCAACCTTCAACGAAGGCACGCCCATTTATGCATGTCTTTCGAACGCCCACCCAACCGCGGGGAGGACATGCAAACTCCACACAGAAGGCACTCCCCGCACTCCAGCCGAGAATCAAACGGGAGCACCTCTTGCTGTGAGGCAACAAATCAACATCATTGAATCAATCAACAAATTAATTAAGAATGCAATCCATAAAAAATTAAAGGTATACATCCCAAATTAGATTTGTATTACTAACCTATATATTAATGGATGGTATTTAAAACAAGATAAAGCAATTTCATATACTATATATTAATTACCTTACAATACATTAAAGACAACATATATATAAAAACACATATTAGTCCAAAAGGACATTAAAAACCAGCTCACAATCCTTCAAAATCATTTCTTATGCTTTTATAGATAGAAATTATTATTTACCTATCTAATTGTTTAAGTTTCAAAGTGCACATAATAGAGGCATATTCATTAAGGCCTGGGAAAATGTGCGCAAAAGTTTGAATCTGCCATAGGAGCTCATTTTCCTCTAACTTAAGTGCCCATGGCTCCCCTCCTATGTTATATTGCTCCTGATATAAAATGGTAAACCAAAATTTATGAGTAGGGAATTCCAATATGTGCCTAGCCAATGCATTAGTTGTGTTTCCTTTATTAATATGGTAGACGTGTTCGTATATTCTTTGTCTCATTGTTCTCTCCGTCTGCCCTATATAAAAAGATTGACATTGTTGGCATAGTGCCGCATAAATGATCCCCTTAGACTCACAGTTATATTTCCTACCTATTCAATATACTCTATCCCTAATATTAATTAATTAATCGATTATAGTTGCATTTACACTTCTATTGATCATGTCATATAACGAGCAATTGAAGTTAAGAAAAAGAAACTGAATAGGGGTGTGCATGCATATGCACAAGGCACTGCCTATCCCCCGCCCCCACAATTTTCGAACTCGATTGGAGAAGGGGAGGTTACAAATGGTCAACGCCTCCCTGACAACAATGCAGATGACGTCGGCAATGATAACATCGCGCAGCCCCAGCAATTGAGGAGGAGCGAGAGAAACAGGAATGGCGAAAATACAAACTATTTATCGGCTAGTACTTCAAATGATGCTAATGGCCAGGATTTTCAGGGTGCCCACCAGAAAACATTGCAACAGCAACAGAATATCAGAGGCCAGGGACAACAACAACAACGAAGGAAGCAGAACCGCCGAAGGCGGTAGCCCATGGTTCGCTTACGAATCCAACTATTTTTGTAAGTACACAAGGTGACTTTAAAGTTTTTAATTACACAGACTTCTGCATAGATACGCAGGTTGTTGATTTGTTGTCGAAACGGTTATCATTTGTCCCAGATAAAAAAGCTAACTTAGCAAGAACAATTCTAGACCTAAAAATATTCATCCGGAAATTGAATTTATTGGTTCTTATGGGCAACATTCCTGCCTTAACCCATGATATAAAAGTTTCCAGCTTATTTAATCCACTCTTACATGCAACTATAGCATTTTTGAACGCATATGCGAAATGGATTTAAGAACTGGTTTACATAAGGACAATGACAAAAATGATTATGTCAACATAACTTCTGAGGAACTGGACTTTTTAACATCTTTAAAGTTACATAGAATTAGAGTCATGAAACCAGATAAAGGTGGAGGACTCATATTTATGTATGAAAATGACTATGTACAAAAAATGCTCAGTGTTTTAAATTAAGATTCTTATTGTTTGATAAGTATTAATGAAGTGAATATTGCTCATAAGCATATACATAATACTATCAATGACTTGTTTTTGGAGGGAAGTATATCTTTAGATATCTTGCATTATTTAACCATGGCAGCGCCAAAGACACCTGTTTTATTTGGTTCTCTTAAGATACACAAAAACATATCTAACCCACCTTTTAGACCAATAGTTGATGGGAGGGGATCAATTGTGTATGCTTGTGCAAAATATGTAGGCAGTAAACTAAAACCGATTATTAACAGTGAAGAACAAATCTGCCCAGACTCATGGTGATTTTAGGATGGAATTAATAAATTAGAATTTAATGAAAACTATAATTTTTTAACGGTGGATATAAAAGATTTGTACACCATAATCCCAAAGGACCTGGGCTTGGACTGGGTAAGAAACCTACTTACCATAAAAGGGGTTGACAACAATGAAATTTATGTTTTAGAAACGTTGCTACAATTGGTTCTTGGGAATAACTATAAGCTCTTTAATGGGCAAACCTATAAACAAACATCGGGTGTTGCCATAGGCGCACCCTGTGGGGGCAGTTTTGCCAACTGTGTCTTGGCGTATCGGGAGCATGAATTTTTGTTTAAAAATCAACTCTTCCAAGAACATATGGCCTGGTATACTAGATACCAGGATGATATGTTCTTTCTGTGGAAAGGAGATGTTACCTCTATTTCACCTTTTATTGCAGGAATCAAAAAATTAACTAATTTTTTTGGACTTTACTTATCAATTTGGGATTGAGGCTATCGACTTTTTGGATGTCCTGATATCAAAGGACAAAAATAATAATAGATATAAAACGGTTATATACAGAAAACCTACTTATTCAAATACATTTTTGCATTTTTCAAGTAGCCATCCCTTTCATCAGAAAAAGGCAGTAATGAAAGGGCAGTTAGTAAGAGCTGCAAGGATGGTTTCCATGGAAGATGATTTTTACAAAGAATGCAACCTTCTTAGAAAAATGTTTAACAGTAGGGGTTATCCAATTAGTTTATTTGACCAAATTTGTAAAGAAGTAACAACAAAAAGAAACACTGGGCATTTTTGCCCATTTTGATCAAGGGCTATCATATCACAGAGGATATTTTTGATAATATTATGGTTAACAATAATGTGGGTAATGTAGGCCCCATGTTTATAACAACATATTCCAATGATGCAAGAACTGTTTCAAGCATATTGTATAAGAACTGGAATTTAATTACAGAAGACATGCATATAAACAAAAAGTTTGCAACATCTTTACGGATAACATATTGACGTGGGCAGAATTTAAAAGATCTATTAGAATTGCAAAATAGTGTAGCTGTAAGAAATGGAGGGATGTCAAAGTGTGGCCGATGTCATCAATGCCAACACATATTGATTGGCAATAAAATTAATATTAGGGATAGAGTATATCGAATAAGTATAAAATATAACTGAGTCTAAGGGGATCGTTTATGCGGCACTATGCCAACAATGTCAGTCTTTTTACATAGGGAAGACGGAGAGAACAATGAGACAAAGAATATATGAACATGTCTACCATATTAATAAAGGAAACACAACTAATGCATTGGCTAGGCACATATTGGAATTCCCTACTCATAAATTTTGGTTTACCATTTTATATCAGGAGCAATATAACATAGGAGGGGAGCCATGGGCACTTACGTTTGAGGAAAATGAGCTCCTATGGCAGATTTGAACTTTTGCACACATTTTCCCAGGCCTTAATGAATATGCCTCTATTATGTGCACTTTGAGACTTAAAAAACTAGATAGGTAAATAATAATTTCTATCTATAAAAGCATAAGAAAATGATTTTGAAGGATTGTGAGCTGGTTTTTAATGTCCTTTTGGACTAATATGTTTATATATATATATATATATATATATATATATATATATATATATATATATATATATATTGTCTTTAATGTATTGTAAGGTAATCAATATATAGTATATGAAATTACTTTATCTTGTTTTAAATACCATCCATTAATATATAGGTTAGTAATACAAATCTAATTTGGGACGTATACCTTACATTTTTTATGGATTGCATTCTTAATTAATTTGTTGATTGATTCAATGACGTTGATTATTTGAATGTTAATATAAACTGCTGTACCAATTACAAAGGATGTCTGAAGAAGTTTGGAAATTTATTCAAACGAAAGCGCTTACACAATAAAACTTTTCTACGAGGAGAATACAGCCGTTTTGCTTGTTTATTCCTTTTAAGGATGCTTTGTTGTCTGATGCTGAACTTATGTGCAGTCAGATTTTATGCCACAGCCTGTCTCATCTTTATGGATTCCTGATACTACCATTAAAGTGAACAGCATGCACATTACAATGCATTAAACCTCACAGACACCATACTACTCTGGCAAGTGGATGCGGTTTTAAGTCACTAATTTGAATTCACCAGTGCAATACTTGTCAACTGCTGTTTTTCACAAACACACTGCCAGTGCTTTCTCTGTCTGCATACCACTAGTAATTCACTCTTTGTTAGCTATTTTATTCATAAGTGTGTAACCATGTAGTGGGTATATTTAAGTAAGGGTTTGCCCACAACATAGGGGTGCAGGAGGGCTTGCCCCATTCAAAAATGTTTTATATGTGATTTTTGATGTCATGATGTTTTAAACATTTTTCATCCATTTGAAGCTTCAGATAGCCAAAACTCAGAAAATAATATGGGAAGTCGACATAACTGCACTTTCATATTAAGAAGGCAGTTTTCAGACTATCAGATGAGGTAGCCAGCTGACCATAAATATAACAAATTGTTTGTATTCAAATGATAAGTGCTGGGATTGCTTCTGAACCCTCTACAAATGTTTAAACTCTGGCATTGACTCAAGTGTCTAATTCTTCAGACTCAGCACTTGGTAATACAGAATCTTGTGCAGTGTCCATCCATAGACACAGACACATGGGCACATGCACAGATATACACAGACACGCACAGACATACACATTCACATTCACATTCACCCTACACTAAACTGTACAAACACCACTAACTATCCACTTACCTTAACCCAAACCCTAACCCTAAGATCCATCACTATCTCACACTCACCTCACCCGTGCCCTAACCCTAACTCATCTACCCCGCCTTAACCCTCACGTCCACACAATCGCACACATACCTAACCCACACCCTAACCCTAACTCACCTAACCTGCCCTAACCCTCATGTCCACACAATTGCACACTTACCTGACCCGTGCCCTAACCCTAACTCACCTACCCCACCTTAACCCTCACGTCCACACAATCGCACACATACCTAAGACGCGCCCTAACCCTAACTCACCTAACCTGCCCTAACCCTCACGTCCACACAATCGCACACTTACCTGACCCGTGCCCTAACCCTAACTCACCTAACCCGCCCTAACCCTCATGTCCACACAATCACACACATACCTAACCCACTCCCTAACCCTAACTCACCTAACCCGTGCCCAATCTCACACTTACCTGAACCCGACCCGTAACTTTCCACCACAGCACTGAAAACAGCAAAAAGACAGAAATGGACAACCAAATTCTTTCCCCTAGGAAAAATTTTGGTTTTCTGTCCTTTCACTATTTTCAGCGTTCGCTGAATAGGGGTCTATGTTAGAACATTTGAAGTTGTGAAACTTCGATGTTCTAATATAGACCCATATATATATATATATATATGTATATATGTATATATATATATATATATATATATGTGTGTGTGTGTGTGTGTGTGTGTGTGTGTGTGTGTGTGTATATATATACAAATATATATATATATACATGTGTGTGTGTATATGTATGTATATATATATATATATATATATATATATATATATATATAAATATATATATACACAAACACACATACACATGTATATATATATATATATATATATATATATATATATAGACACACACACACACACACACACACACACACATATATTATATACAAACACACATGCACACACTTGCACTCATACACAGATGCATGCAATGTCTAAACATATTAAATACTCAGATAAGCAAGCCAGCAGACAGTCAAGTGTTAGTTCTAGAAGATATATACCAGGAAGCTACTTAATTTTTTTTTATTTATTGGAATTTTTTTTACATTAACTTATATCTTGTTTCTATAATTTCAGAAACCTTTCCCAAGTCTCAACAATATAATAATAATGGTATTTACCATATACTGTCATTTTATTCTTCAATAAGCTGAAACTGAGTAAACATAAAAAACCATTCATGTAAAAACAATTCTCTTTCCAAGCAAATTCCATACTGTTAATAACAAGTATTTATTAAGTTTGTCAAACATAATAATCTGACAGCCATTTTAAAAAGATTGTCATTAAAATATAGGTTCCAAGTTTTGTATGTACATTCAAGCTGCAAGTATTTAATCTGTAAAAAAATCATGCATTTTAGTCCACCAGTGTTGCATTTTTTGACATGACCACTACATATGCATCTAAGTGTATTTTTAACTGCATCCATGGCAGCATAATTTGGAAGGTCTAGACCATCCAAGTTTATCAGGAATCAAATAAACTCTTTAACAGAGATTTTTGTTGGATTTTTGTATTCCTTAATTTTTTATAATTTTTTTTGTTTGTAATCATAATTCATTCAACATACTAACATTTAATTCAATATGAATTTCTGTATTCCATTGTCTAGTTATAGGCTCAATGACAGTAGCATTTATGGCCATGACACAGAATGATATAAATGCTAATGCTTTTTTTCCAAGTCATACATTTTTTTTTAAGTTTTGTCGTGAATTTATACCAAATATTGAAGTAAACTGTTTGATACAATAAATAACAGAATTCAACATTAATTATTTTCTGTGAATCAATAACTTCTTTAATTAATTAATTTCCAGAAGTAAAATTACCATCTGAAATATAATTCTTCATAGTTCCATTAAAAGAAGATGCCTTTGATAAATTCCTGTGTATCCAGTCACATAAATCAATGCATGACCAAGGAAAATGTATATTTGGAAAATGGTGTTTGAATTTTTTAATAATGAATTTAATATTTTTATATTTATGTCTGATGAAGATCTTAAGTATATAACTGAAGCCAAGCTGATAATCTGATTTGCTATACACTAATGATTAATATTTTTAAAAGTAATAGTGTGGTAGTTGAGATTCCGGTTTGCATAATGAATAAAGGTTGGAAAAAAACAAACAAAAAAAAGATAATGCTGTATCTTTAATATTATATCCTATTTAACCAAGTGGTCAAATATTCCATGGAATCTGTAGAGTACATCTACTCCAAAAATAAATTGCTACAAATAAACATTATTTTATTATACCACTTAGAGTGAGGGATGAAACACAAGTTTAAAATAAAAAAAGAAGAATGAGAAACATTTTCAATTTAAATAAGTTAATTCTACATTTAAAAGATAAGTTTATGTGTTGCCATTTTGCAATAATTTCTTTTATAATGTTGTAAGTATTTATTATTTGCTCATCTGTAATATGCTTTGAATTAATACTATCAATGTATTTAAAATATTTTGGTTTGGTAACATATGTAACTTGTGGATTTTTGTTAATATTGTAGTTAAGGAAATTAATTTTGATTTATTATACTTGATTTTGTAACCAGCTAAATCTTTGTTAGAGTCTAAAGCTTTGTTGAGATTTCTGTATTTTAAGTTATTAATAAAAGGTCATCTGTATAAGCAAATTATTTTATATAATATGTTTTGATAGAAGCTAAACTAATGAATAGATTTTTTCAAAATATTCTAAAATACATAAAAAATAGTAGGTGACAGAGGGCAGCCTTGTCTAAATTTGCACTTTTGTATTAAGGTGTCAGAAGTCAGTCCATTAATTTTCAAATAATGGTTGATATCAGTGGACAGAGGTTTTATTAAATTAGAAATTGAAGGTGATAAATTCAATTTAAGTAAATATTCAAATCGTAAACTTTCATAGCATCAAAAGAGATTAAAGCTGCTCACAAAATATTTATATTTACCCTGTTTTTATAATGAAGGAGAATAGCTTGCACTGCATTATTTATTGTATTAATTTATCCATGGAATAAAACTTAATTGATTTGTATGTGAAGAATTCAGAACATTGTTTATCAAGAATTTATTTAATAATTGTGTAATAATTTTCTAGTCTGAATTGAAAAGTGCTATAGAGTGATAATTTTCAGGTTCTGTGGGGTCTTTTCTGGGTTTTAATATTACAATTAAATTCACTAAAGAGAAATGAGGTCTACATGTGATACAGTTGCTAGCAAATTGAATAATTGTAAGAGATGTTTTGGAAAAAAAGTTTTTTTTTTTTTTAGAAAAAAAAATAAAATTCCATTGGAATGTAGTCTGGTCCAGAGAGCTTATTATCAGAGAATTGCAAAATCACATATTCCACATTTTTAAATATGATTTTAATTCTTTAAATTATCTAAAACAATATTTATTTTGTCATCTTTCTAAGGCTATGTGGTTGAATATAAACAAATCATAAACATTTATAAAAGCTTCCATAGTATTTTTGGCTCTGTCTTAATTCCTAATGGCAATGGTTTTCTGTCTATAAAACTGTCTATAAAACTATTGGATTTAGTTTTAAATAAATATTTAGAAAATGGATCCATAACATTTAATAGCGGATTTTATTTGATTTGAACAAGTAATCAATATAGATTTGCCAATAAAGTAAGATTTCCTGAAGTTGTTTCGAACTGAGCAAATTCTTTTCCCTACTAATGGTGAATGATCTGAAATTGCCCTTAGTAAAATACTAACCTTTAAAGAAAGTTTATAAAATGTGTCAAAACAAATATATAATGTAGTCTTGCTGTGTGTGTGTGCATGTGTGTGTGTGTGTGTGTGTGTGTGTGTGTGTGTGTGTGTGTGTGTGTGTGTGTGTGTGTGTGTGTGTGTGTGTGTGTGTGTGTGTGTGTAAATGTGTAAAACCCAGATGTGATAGGAAATTTCTTGTTCCATAAATTTATTAAATTATAGGAGGTCAGGAAGCCTTTTAAGGAGTTTTTATTTAATCTATAGAGAAGGTTTAAGCAAACATTGAAATCTCTTGCCACAATTATAATAGTACAATTTAAATAGCCAAAACCTTCTGATAATTCTCTCAGGAAAGATTGTAATGACAAAAATGTGCATTAACTGAGCCAGTAGTCAAGGTCATTTGGTTATATTTTAATTTGATCAAGGCTATTCTACTATATGAATCACAATAAATATAAATAGCTGAATAATTATCTTTAGTTCATAGAATTGCCACACCTTTAATTAATTACTGTGGCCAAGTTCTGTAGGCACAAGCATCCCTCCCTCTTCTCTCACTCTCCCACATACACAAGTACACATTCAAACACACATAGCCACATATACCACATTCCCTATACCATTCCTGAGTTATCTGCCTTTTCTCTACACCTCCTTTCACAGCCCTAGGCCATATTGAAAGTTGCAGTCTCTTGTTGCAATTTATATCATTGGTGTCTAGTGGTTTCCTGATCCCTATACTAGTTTATGTTCTGTTAAGGCACAAGAGTTTTGAGTAACCCCTGTTGCCCAGTGGTTCTCCCCGCCCCTGACTCCCATACTAGTTTAGGTGCCATTATAGTGAAGTATGCCTTATGGCTAGTGGTCCCCCCAACCCCATCTCCCCACTGGCTTTGGTGCCATTAAGGTATAAGTCTAGTATCCTTGGTAGCTAGTGGTTCCGCCACCCCTAATCCCCATACTGGTTTATGTTCCATTATAGCATAAGTGTAGTACCCCTAGTGTCTAGTGATTCTCTAACCCAATGTTGTACAATTTGTTTATTATCCTAGAGCATACCTCTCGACCTCTATGTGCAAGAAATATAAACAAAGATAAAAATAATGGGGGGAGACAAAGGCCACAAAATTGGGACAACTTTTAAATATTGCTCTTAAAACCTAAAAAAATTGCAAGAATTATAGGTTTTCAATTAACATGAATTTTCTGGAGGAAATGTAGTCTGAAACTCAAAAGTATGTTATTATTTAGTGACTTTAGTCTTCAATGATTTGCAAAAAGAACACAGATTTTATGTAGAACAGACTGAAAATATGAAGCAATTCTGAACATTGTCTGAAAATCTGGATAGTTGAGAGGTATGGTTTAGGGGAGTGTGGAGGTATGACAGCCACCACAACCAGCACTCCCTCACACTTTCACACACACAGCACACACACACACACACACACACACACACACACACACACACACACACACACACACACACACACACACACACATGCACACCGACCTGACCCCATCACTAACTCCTTTACTACTACCTCCCGGCAGACACACACTCACTTGCCCACTGCACACACTCACTCACACACCTCAATGTCCTCCTTTCTACTAAGTACTTATCTCTTCCACAGTGGATGAACACAGCCTTTTGGCCATGTTCACTACACCAATGTCGTGGGGCCAGCCATGCTGATCTACATGTTCAAGCAGCTTCATGAAGTGCTTGGTACATAGATGCCTTCCTGGAAGAAATTGCAGGAGAGAGAGAAAGAGACAGAGAGAGAGCACATGGCTAATTAATATATGCATCTTCTTATTAGTACACAACTCATGCTAGAGCGCTGTGCCACATGTCTAAATTCAAGAATTACATATTGCAGTAACCTTTATAAATTCCCCTCCCAGATTTTTATCCTGTAATGAACAAAATCTAGTGATTACTGCCCAGCTGATACCTGGTTTAGGGGGCCAACACAGTGGACATCAAGTATAATAGCTGAAATGTCTGGTAAATTTGCCTTTCCTGCTAGAACAACCAGAATTTCCTGAATAGTCGACAAAACTGGTTTGCTTTTATCTAAATGTTCTGGGACACTTATAAACGCAAATTTAACCTTGTCATTCTCATTTCTAAATGTACAAGTGTATCCTGGACTGAAACTACAGAACCATTAATGCTCATATTTTCTGAGGCTCTTGGGTCCTAGTAGCAAGATTATAACATTAATTCTGACTCTGTTTTTATCTGACTATCCATCAATTTAGCTAGATTATCATTCTGATATGAAAGATGTGTTTTTATGCTTATCAGTTCTTTCTTAATTGCTAATAAGGCCATGACTGCAGGGTTCAAAGCATCAAGGTTAGGGATGATATTGCTTGTCCAAGAGTATCAAATCGTGTGACACAGAAGACAAAGACATAGAAGGTTTGGGGAGATTTGCTGTATATTCATTGTTAAAGGCACCATTATTAGCAATATTCATAACCAAAGAGTCATTACACATTGTATTAAGAGAAACAGTACCTGATAAAATGGAAATCTGACCAGTCGCCAGAGATGGTTGTTCTGATCATTCCAAATAGAGTACTTTGATGTGCTGCTATGTCATGCCAGCTCACTTGTATTTATTTATTTATTATTTATTTATTTATTTATTTAACATTTGTTAACCAGGTGGATCTAACTGGGCTAGAAACCCATTTTCAGTGGAGACATGAGGAGAAAAGTTCCAACTGTTAATAAAAACAAGAAAATAAATACAAAACCATATACAAAAAATGAAGGTATTGTAACATAAGGAAGTACTTAAGCAGCTACATAAAGAGAAATCATTAACAAAGTAGTCATAACTAATACAGTCTAAGCAGTTACAATATACAGCGACATCATGTACAAGGTAGTAAGGCAGGATGTACAAAAAAGATAAAAATCAAGGGTGAAATAATAAGAAAGGCTATTTTGTAAAGAGTATTTACATATACTGTGGTTGCAGAAAAATATAACATATATGTGTTAGCCTAGAGTGTAGTTGCATGTGGAAGTGTGGTAGGATATCTTTGTGAAAGTGGAGAAAAGAAATGGGAGTTAAGGCAGAGAGAAGAAAGGTGGTAAAATAAAAGATGTAGGCTAAAAACGGGTGGGGCGGGGTTAGGTGGGATTTAAACAGGGCCAGAGCCATGTATTTAGAAGGGAGTGCCTAAGCTCTTTTTTGAAATGTTTTGGGTGTGAGATATTTCTTACATAAGTGGGGAGTTTGTTCCAGGCCTGGGACACCAAGTATTTGTATAGGAGTTTACCTATGTTTTTCTTGGGTTTGTAGCTGTCAAGGAGATGTTGATCAGAGCTGTGAAGAGGACGGTTAGGAGCATACTTGGATACAAGTGAGGTGAGGGAGGCACAGGCAGTAGGTTTGCAGAGTACTGAATGTGTTATTTGTAGCTGTGATAGTAGAAGTTTTTGGGGGAATTCTAACCAATTTAGATTTTTTTGTGTAAGGCAGTGGTGAGAGCTGTAGGGTAGGTTTCTGGCAAATCTAGCTATTTTTTATTAGGCTTGTTCAAGCATGGAGAGTAATGAAGATTGAATGTTTATGAGAACTGGAGCTGCATAGAGTAGGCAGGCTAGGATGAAAGCTTGAGACAGAGAACATTTAGAGTTAGAGGTGAGGAATTTCTTATTTCTGTAAAGTAATTCCAGTTTTTGATGTATTTTTTAACACTGCTGAATGTAAAGGTCTAATTTTAATTGATCATCAATTATGATGCCAAACAGCTTAGTGTGAGGTTCTGGTTTAATGGTGGTATTGTCAAGTGATGTGATGGTAAAGGTGGATTTGTGATAGGATAGTGTTTGAGGGAGGAATAGAAGGTGTTTTGTCTTTTTTGGATTTATGAAAGCCATCTTTTGGTAGACAGGAATAAGTTTTATGTTAGTGAGTGAAGGAGAGAGATGTTGTTAGCAAAGTAGATAAGTGTAGAGTCGTCAGCATGTTGTATTACAGAAGAGTGGCTGCAGGCTGTATGGAGGTTGTTAGCAAAGATGTTGAATAGGAGGGGTCCCAGGATAGAGCCTTGTGGGACTCCAGATTTGATAGGTAGGAAAGGGGTGCAGGAAGTGTGCCATCTCATGGATTGTATCCTGTTGGTGAGGTAGCTGGAGAACCAGTAAAGAGTGTAAGTAGAGTACTTTAGTTCAGATACTTTATATAGTAGTTTGGAGTGTGAAACTGTATCAAAAGCTTTTGAGAGATCAAGGAATAGACAGGATACAAGTTGGTTGTTGTCCCTAACCTCATCTACAGCTTGAGTAAAGGATAAGAGGGTAGTGGTAGTACTGTGATTTGGCCTAAACCCTTGTTGGGCGGTAGCCAGAAGATTTTCATGGATTAATAGTTTAAGAAGCTGTGTACAAATGCATTTTTCAAGGATTTTAGAGAGTGGGGAAAGAATAGCTATGGGTCTAAAATGAGATGGGTCAGTGGAATTCCCACCTTTATGTAGTGGTGTTCTGTAGAAGGATTTCCATGTCAGTGACAGTGGCTTCTTGAATGGACCTGTTTATAAGAAGAGATATAGAGGTAAGCTATAGCATCAGCAGCAATTTTGAGGAAGATGGGAGGTAGGTTATTAATAGAGGGAGAACAAGGTTTAAAATTGAGCATGAATGATTTGATATAGGCAGTGGAAACTGGTCTGAGTGAAGAGGGTGTTCTGTTGGATGGGGTAGGAGAAGAGGTGGGGGGAATGGTGTTTTGATCTGCTTGAGTGAGTTTGTGGATAGAGTTTATAAAGTAAATGTTAAGAAGGGTGCCGGTTTCTTGGAGGGTGTTATTTGGGTATGGGTTAAGGGTAATATTCTTTCCTAGGTGAAGTATCTTATTGATGGTGTTCCAAATTTTTTTGGATCAGTGTATTAGCAGGATTGGGCTGAATTGTAGAATTCTTTCTTGACTCTAGTAATTTGTTTTTGGTAAGGTTTCTGAGTTCTTTGCAATGTTGAAGAAGTGATGATGATTTAGTTTTAAGCCAGAATTTCACTCAGCTTGTAAGAGCTTTGGGCTGCATGAGATGTAAACATGCTAGAACTGTTTCCCTCCTACTAATGCATGCTAACCTTATCCTAACCTTAACCCTAACTATAACCAAGCACCTTAACTTACAGAAAAACTTTCCATGACACTACCACTACACAAGACAGCTCAGACACTCAACGCATTCAAACACATCATTAAATCTATCACCTTACCTAGCCCCTAACCTAACCCTAAAGTGCATACACTCATACATGCATAAATGTATCCCCTTACCTAACCTTTATCCTAACCCTAAAATGCACTAATTCACTTGCACATACAATAAAATTATCTCCTTACCTAACACCTACTCTGAACCTTACAGACATGCACATACACTCACACACAAATTCCCAACCCTATAGAAACCCATTTAACTTTCTTGACCATGCAGGTAATTGCTCTAATAGATGTTCACACAAGCTGATGGCTGCACAAACATCACTACAATTCACTTTGTTGAAGTAAAAACAAAAAAAACAGCTGTTCTTTCTACTGGCACACCAACCAGGTGGCCAGATGCACAACATGCCTTCCACCCTTTTGCCCATCGATTCCCATACAGTTTATGTGTCCTGCCCCCAACCCTCCTCCATTTTATTAAAAAACAAGTTATTCTTATTATAAACTATAGTAAACTGCTTGCTACAAATGCAATTTATACCCTGCCTGCATGGAGCACTACAGCACTCAGATTTTAGTTAAAAAAGTGATTTTTTTTTAGTAAACTGCTTGCTACAGTTTAGACCTCACACAGAGTGCTGCATTGCTCTGGTTTGACCACAAATGCAATACCGGCTTTTAAAAGCCAATATTGTATAAGAGACCAGGATCAGCTGATTACGCCCATCCCCCCCATCATTTTGCACCCGGGGCAGTTGTCCCTCTCACCGTAGCTACACTACTGTGTGTATGTATGTACATATGTATGTATGTATGTAGTATGTATGCATGCATATATCTGTATAGCTATATCTATATAGATAGATAGATATAGATGTAGATAGATAGATAGATATGCATAGATTTAGATATATTATGCATATGTATGGGACAATCATATTTAACCATCTGTTTTCCTGACACAGTGTTATAGATAAAATGGATGGTTGACAGATGTGCGAGATCACACAATCACTGGCCCTGGAGAATTTGCCCTTTCATTGGTATTGTGCAATCTCAGAGCCTGAATAATAATTTAGTGTGGGGTGTGCAGCTCCACACATTGGGGGTACAGGGGAGCTTTTCTCACTACAAAAAAAACATATTTTTTTCTCTTTTTTTGCTTTATTTTTGCATGCTGCAAGGTTATTGATCATCATATGCATAATTACATTTTGACCTTTACATTGTCGTCGTTTTGCTGTCAGCATTAGCGACACTAACATTTGGGTCTGTCAATCTAATTTGGTAGACCTATAGATATAGATATAGATATAGATATAGATATGCATGTGTTTATATAGATACATACATACATACATACATTCATATATACATTTACAAACACAGAGCATCTGTTATACTTCTGAGGTATTCATATATCTATATTTACCGCTGTCTTTATCTATAATATCCGTCTACGTATCTATCTTTTTTTTCTAGTATCCTGCATATTTAAAATACCTACATCCTGCACTCTGTATGTATCATTATGTGAATGTCACTTAATGTACTGCAGTCTTCAGAAATTACTGCCTACATCTCCCTAAAATAACACCATCTGTCCCATGTTCCATCTAAGCAGCTCCTTGTATGCTGTTCATAAAATTAAGTACTTTTCCAGCTTTATTAAAAAAAAACACTTTGTGTGTAATCACTAAGAGAGGAAACAGAATGCTTTGTTTCACTTTTTACCATTTCCTTTATGCTGGCTGCTTTGAGCTGATGAACTGCACAAGCGTCTATGTTACTGCAGATCAGCAACTCCAGCCCAGGCGTAGTTTCCTGTCATCTCCCCATTTCTACAATGTACTAATAAAGCTTCTTAGCAGCGTGAGTATTTAAGGTGTGGAATGGAGAACGTTTCCTTTGAGTTGCTATGATACTTATTTCAAATTTGGAATCAGAAGAAACTCTTTAATATTTGTTTCAATGGTTGCAAACTCAGAAAAGAAAGACTTCAGAGTATTTGAGCAGTATATGCTGGAATTAGTCTATAGCTTAAAAAGAACAAGACGCTGATATTTATTTTTTATGAGGCTAGTATTACAGTCTGTATGTGAGAGATCAGGAAATGCATCTCAAATAATTTATCATTTCAGATATGATCATAACTAGCATGTTTTGAGTCATCTCAGTGCATGTTTATTTTATACCACACATACCTTTTAGCTGCAGCTGTGACTTTACGTGTTGGTTATACGTGTTTTCTTTGCTATCAGGCACTGCTGCTCATCTTAGTATTATCAAACAATGGAATTGTCTTCTCCGAATGTTGTCTACAATGCCCTTGTTCTATTCTTCTGCACAGAAACTTGAAGAATTTACCTGTAAACTTACAAACCAGATGTGTTATCAAGTATAGTCATGAAATGCTATTTTGTCCTTGTTTGCACACAGTTGCTGTAGTAAGTGAATGCTGTTGTGGCAAAGTGCAACTTGTGCTGTCCCTTGGACAGACTTCACACACACACACACACACACACACACACACACACACACACACACACACACACACACACACTGCCCCAGTCACACATAGTGCATGCTGGGGGCAGAATTGATTACAGGTAGTATGATCATCAGTAACAAACTGCATACATAGTCTGTGATGCTCAAATGACAAGTCAAATATTTGGGCTACAGTCTGTGCAAACTTAAAAGTACATACGGCTAATATAATAGAAAGAGAAGGGAATGCTACGGATGTGATCTACCCCTTTACCTATTACCAGCCATTCCATGAAACTGTTACTTTGTACATGCATGGATAGTATATCTGTCCTGTGCTGCAGATGGTATGCTTGCTTTCCAATTCTGTCTCCTTTAAAATCATTATTTTTAAAAAAGAAGTTGAACCAGTAAGCCTAAGGATGTTTACAAACTTCCTATTAGAAAAACAAAACAGAATGACACAAAGCAGCAGATTAGTGTGAAAAATGAGAGCTTCATATATTGGTAAATTTCTAGGAAACTTTTCACCCAGACTATAAGCATTAACATGATAAAAACAATGAATAAAAGTACTTGGCGACTTGTACCACTTATAAGGGGTTTATTTTTTTTTTATAATAAATGAGAGGAACTGCTATAGAAAATCAAATAGAGTTGAAAGAGTTATGTGGCAATAACATTATGTGAATGCGTGACAGCATCAAAGTTTAAATAATGACATGAACTTTAAAGGCTTTCCTAAAGTAAATCGATTAAAGTATTGGCTAACTGTTTTTATTATTTAATTCACTTTACACTATTTTTTTATAAGCGGCTACAATTATTTTAAATTTGATTGGTGCAATTTAATCACATGACATTTAAACAGCTTTTTTTAAATGCAATGATTTCTGATGTTTTTAAGTCTAATGAAATCTGTACAAAAACGTGATGAAAGTGTGAACATGTTTCTAATTAATGTATAATAAAAAGGCTCCCATTTTATAGTACCCGGTTGACTTTTGTTGTACTTTTTTGTTGGTTTGTTTTTATTCCCAAGTATCTGTCCACCAGTGAGAACCATGTGTATGTTCTATTAATGATATGTAAAGTGCACTTGAGGCATCCTAAAATGTTCATATAGAAAATGATGCTCTAAACTTCACACAACTGACAAATCTGTTATCTTGCTTTTTGTGTTGTTATTGTGTCTTTCGGCTTTTCCCAGTTAGGGGTTGCCACAGAGGAAATCCGGTCCGCTAATGATTGGCAGTAGATTTTTACATG
>NC_056725.1:1363433215-1363465715 GCF_019279795.1 Protopterus annectens
AGCGGGCAAATATTGCCAAGTCAAGATGTGCCATGCTGAAAGACTCCTACCCAAAAAGACTAAACGCTGTAATTAAATCAAAAGGTGCTTCAACAAAGTATTAGTTTAAGGGTGCACACACACAACAAAGTATTACTTAAAGGGTGTGCACACTTATGCAACCAGCGTATTGTATTTTTTATATTTTTTCCCCTAACAGATTTGTTTTTCAACTGAATTGTACAGATTATAGGTCACATTAAAGATGGGAAAAGTTTTGAAATTATTTATTGTGGTCTCATTTTTTATATCACAAAAACCTGGCATTTTAACAGGGGTGTGCAAACTTATTACATCCACTATATATATATATATATATATATATATATATATATATATATATATATATATATATATATATATATAGGTCTACTTCTGTTCTTCGAAAACACATTTCTTCGAAGAACAGATAGCCAAGACCCACTTTAACAAAAGTGTACTTTTGCATAAATCAGTTAACCGAAGCACGGTACACTGGGGATAAGGAAATACATCCTTTTCCCCAATGTAGTGCAATCTCAGAGTTATTATATATAAGTAGCAGGGGTGTGGAGGGTGCATGTGTTTTACTTTGCCGGACATACCTCCGCTACTTATATATACTAACTCCGAGATCACACTACAGTGGGGAAAAGGATATATTTCCTTATCCCCTCGGTACCATGGTTTGGTTAACTGATTTATGTGAAAGTGCACTTTCGGTTAAATGCACTTTCATTAAAGTGGGTCTTGGCTATCTGTTCTTCGAAGAACATAAGTAGACCCACACACATGTGTATATATATATATATATATATATATATATATATAAACACTAGACCTCCTACATTAGCTGGAGATTATTTGTTTGTTTGTTTACTTGTTTTCCTTGTTCCTTGTGCATGGTTTGAGTACTTTAATTTATTTAGATGTTTTTCTGATTGGTTAGGTTACTGTCCACTTATTTTTTGAATAGTTGGGGGTTGTTTTCAGAAGTTTTTTTTTTTTTTTTTTTTTTTGCACTTAAAAGGTTCATTTGTATTTCACAATGAGTTGAAAGTTAGTATGTGTATTTTTTATGCCTTTATACATTGAGGTACAGTTGTTTTTTTGTATTTATTTATTTACTTGTGCATTAATAAGCATAATAAAATGGTATATCTATACAACCCTTTCTAAATAACCATTTGTTACTGCTTTCTACTTTAACATTTAATTTCAATTCATGTGTGTATGTACACCCTGGGATGAGCCTTAAAATTCTGTACCCTTGTTAACAAATACTTAGATAAATAAAGTAAATACACTGATGAGTGTTTTGATGGTCAGGGTGTCCAGTTGTGTTTTACTTGTGGCCCAATTTCAGAAGAGACCCAGAATGTAATGTTCTAATCACTTTATAAAAATTTGTACTACAAAGACACAGAGAAGCATCATGCAATAAATAATTTATTTTGTAATTTCTGTGTATAAGGTACTGTGTACATAATAAAAAGTACAATGAAAACATATATTGGTTAAACAATCCATTTTAAGTCATAGTAACTCAAATAAATGGCACATTACAAGTACAAAATGAGCATAAAAATGAACTACACACACATGGCCATTTCTGTGAAAGTA
Source organism: Protopterus annectens (assembly GCF_019279795.1). Classification (NCBI taxonomy): domain Eukaryota; kingdom Metazoa; phylum Chordata; order Ceratodontiformes; family Protopteridae; genus Protopterus; species Protopterus annectens. The sequence goes on from NC_056725.1 coordinate 1,363,434,857, forward strand.
AAAATGAATGCCACTATATATTGTGACAGAACCACATCAGCGAAAAGCATTGGAAAAACAAAAATGGCATAGCATAAATATGTCTATGCAATTTATCTTAAATATGTTAACTAAAGGGTTTATGTATATCTCATCAGTGCAAATGCAGCTTCTCACTCCTTGCAGCAGAGACAGCAGGAAGAGAGGAAAGCAAAGTATATTTCCCCATGTTTATCAGTTTTTCTGAGGAGAAACAGCAGATTACTTTATGTACAGGAATAAGCAGGCAAGGTGTCAGAAACACTTTGCCAACTAAGGAAGCATTACCAATAACTGTTAAAAGGGGTTTGGTTGGGTAGCGTGATCATCAAGCAGATGGACCTCCATGTTCGGGCTTGGAGTGTCGTGAATTATGCATTATTGTCATGTTTTGGTGTTTGGGAACCAGTTAAGATGTTCATTAAGGGCTGAGTCAACCATTGGGAAGTCTTTGTGTCTCAATGAATCCTAGATATTTATTTTGTGGGACATTGTATCCAAAGGATCCTGGATTATTTGTGGGACATTATTCAGGAAGTATAGCTGATGTGTGGCAAAACTGAAAACAATACAAGTAAAGAGTTTATTTAACATATTTTGAATGACTGGTGCTGGGTGTCTTGGATAGGTAGGACGGTATAATGATTGTAGTGTTTTATCACAGAATAAATGTTACTGGACTTTTGCATTCTTTTTTCTTTTCAAGATTTTCATTCCCAGTTTGCAGTTTACTGTTTTCATTTGTGAGTTGAGGTTTATTTCAATGTATTTTTTAAGTTCTTGTATTTTAAAGTTTTATTTTACATTGAGGGTAAGTTCTTTCCAATGTCTAGTATGATTTGCCTCAGGCTTGAATAATATTACAGGCACAATGTGATGTGACTTTCTAAAGGTTTAGGTAAGTATTTTTTATATTTGTTATATAAATGTTTGTGTTTTGTGAACACTATTTAGTGAATTTAATGCAGGAAATTTGTTTTACTGTGTTTTATGTAGTTATGTGGTGGAGGGCTTTTTGCAATCAGGTTGTAATGTGTCATTTTTATTTGTAATAGTAATTGTTAATGTAGTGGCTAATGTGGAAACATTTTGTTGTGTTTAGGCTTAAAAACAGTATTTTTGTGGGTTAAATGATCTGCCTATGGTTGCTAGGACATAATGCACTGACATATGTGATTAGAAAACCTCAGTCCAGACATTGATAACTTAGGATAGGGAAGTATCAAATGTATGTGGGTGGGGTGCTGATAAAATATCTGACAGAATAGTCTAGATAGGTTTTGGTTATCATGGCTTGATATGTAGAACTAAGGTGAGAATGTGTATTTGTGTATGTGTGTGTGTGTGTGTGTGTGTGTGTGTGTGTGTGTGTGTGTGTGTGTGTGTGTGTGTGTGTGTGTGTGTGTGTGTGTACAAATGTGTGCATGCATGTGTATGTGTTTGTATTTGTATGCATGTGTGTGTAGCTGTCTGTGTGTATAGATTAAATTATTTTGGTTTATTTAAGATTTCTATCACTCCTTATGTGTAGCTGCCGTCACTGCTTGTAACATATCCTGCATTTATAATGTAGTGGATTGCACAATGTCTGTGACACCCTGGTCAGAACTGCCTTCAGTTTGTGAAATATTTAATTTTTTTTTTTTTGCCAGTACAAGTAAATCCAAATATAAAATGCTTATTAGAACTTATTTACAATGCCATCACTATTCCAAAAGCCTTACACTGTTTAATTTCTTACTTTAATAAGTCTTATATTATCTTAACCAAGTAGAACTTCAGAACTGAGGAATTATGGAATTAGTTTTTGTAATTCAGAATTGACAGTTATCTTTTAATGGCACAACATATTTACAGTTCCCAAAAGAGTACAATAAACGTGTAGCAAGATCTGAGAATTTGTTGTCTAAGAATCTGAGGAGTAAGGATGTAGGTATAATGTCAGACACATTTGGTGAGATGCAACCTATCATCCATGAATGAGTGTTGCTCCTGTTTAGAATAATGACAAATATGTTAAACTAGATAAGATGACACATCCTGTACCTTATCCTTCAGCTAAAGTTTTCCACTAAAAATGATACTTACAATGGTAAATAATGTGGTAAGAAAAAACCTTTCTGACAACACCTTTTTCTTTCCTGCATCAGTAATATATTATCATTTAGACCACAGACTGAACAGAACAAAGCCATGTCCATTAAATTAAAGATGGATTACTGTAATTGCCCCCTGAATTATGACATCACATTGTTGTTCTGCTGCATTTCATTGGGTTTCCCTGTGATACTCAAGCAGTTAGCACAGTGAACTAAGACTATCACCTGTTAATGAAGCTGCTTCCTGTAATTCATGGTTTAATTCCATCAGCCACCATTTCCCTACTGTACTTCTAAACATGGCAATTAAGCATGCATCACTCTGGGACAAAACTGAGACCTGCTCCGCAGTGGTCTCATGGACAGCATGCATAGTAACTACTGGTGAATTCAAGAGATGCATATGTACAAAGCAGAATGCTCTTTAAAAAAGATGCTGAAATCAGCAGTGAAATGATGACGTGTACATGGCTTAAGCAAAACATCATGTATTTATGCTACTTTTCTGTGTGCTGGATGATGTATTACATTATCATACCGTTGATAAGGATATAAACTATAGAAAACATGAAATGCTTTTCCTTCTCTCGTGTAACTTCTTTTATGTATGCAAATGTATTTTATAAGTTTTCACTTCTGTTTCAGTCCTCCATTAACCATGACAAAAGGGTTTGTTGCCATTTAGATGACCCAAAGCTGCAAATCCATGTACAGCATGTTGTATATCAGTGACAGCTGCATGTAAATCTTAATGTCTTATGTCTTATGGAGGGTCATGAGAAAATAGGAGACAATGAAAGACAAGAGAATTAGCCAACTAAATCCACCTTGTACGATACTGAAACTTTTTGTTGTTATTCACTGAGTAACAAATAAAAAAGAATATACTTTCTTAGCAGAAGTCAACATTATGTAAAATAGGTGCCATTGCTGGGGATAATCCAAGTGGAAAATAAGTTTTGGGAGATTTAAACACTAATTCTAGCTGGTGACCTTAGTTTCACATACAAGAGGGAATAAAAACAAAACAAAGCAAAAAAGAAAATAAAAAAACAGTGTTATCAAGAGCTGCTGAACATTAAACCAGTACTACACAGGATGAAGGAACAAAAGAAAGGCTTGGGCCCTGTCTCCTGACATTTTCCAACTCAGCGAAAAGCCATTGTGATTGAGGAAAAAAGTGATGTTGAAAAGCTACATGAATGAAAGCTACTGCCCATCCATAGTGTAATAGGGACTAACAACTCTAAGTATGTCAAGTGAAAGTTGCATTTTTGCAACAGTTGTTTTAATCTGTAAAAACTTTGAGGCTTGTCGAGGAGTACTAAAAGCATTCTTGAACTGCTTAGCAAAGGTTAGTGCTTTAACTCTGTTAGTGATGTGAGATGTCAGTTTGAAACTCCTTGCGTGCTCTTGCAACAGCTGGCTGGAAAAATCAATCTGTATTTTTTCACCAAGTACACACTAATGTATACACATTCTTGCACGGACTTACCACTGGCAGAAGCAATCAAATGAGTTTTGGTCACTTCTGCCAATGTTAAACTCTGAGATTACAAATGTTACATGGAATGTTTTCATATGCATATATATATATTTATATATATATATATATATATATATATATATATATATATATATATACATGCATACATACATACATACATACATACATATATATGTACATATACACACAAGAATATGTATGCATACATAAATATGCATACGTATGCAGATACATATCCATATCCATACATAAAATAAAATATAAAATATATATATATATATATATATATATATATATATATATATATATATATATATATATATATATATATGTAGACACACATATGTGCACATATACACATACTTGTACGCATATACATTCATGTATATGTAACCTGAAAAATGGCAATTTGAAAGAGAAAAACACCGGCACTTGTAGTAAAAACCTCTTCAGGTCAGCTTTATTCACTTAAACACGATACACACATTAATGTCTTCTTTAACACTGCACCGGAAAATGCAGTGTTAAAGAAGATGTTAATGTGTGTATCGTGTTTAAGTGAATAAATCTGACTTGAAGAGGTTTTTACTACAAGTTCCGGTGTTTTTCTCTTTCCAATTGCCATTTTTCAGGTTACTGGTGACACACTTGGCAATTTTCTTCTGTTTGGTTTATATGCATGTATATGTACACAGATATATACATATGCATGTACATACACACATGCATCCATTTACATGTATGCATACATACACATATACATGCATACACATACATAACATACGTGTGTGTGTGTGTGTGTGTGTGTGTGTGTGTGTGTGTGTGTGTGTGTGTGTGTGTGTGTGTGTGTATATATATATATATATATATATATATATATATATATATATATATATATATATATATATATATATATATATATATATAGATATATATATATATATATATATATATATATATATATATATATATATATATGCATTCATATGTGCACAGATACACATATGTACACAGATACATACATATGCATTGCACATAAACACATGTATGCTTGCATATACATGCACGTGTAAGCAAATACACACATGCATATGTATGCATATACATATATGCAGTTCTGCACAGATACATATGTACATGTGCATACATATGTATGAAGATATACACATATGTACACATATACACATACATGCATGACTTTATGAGCAGATGAAGAAGAATGGTGTTCCCCATCTGCCTGGTTATTGAAACTTACATCCCAGAGTCATATTCCTCACAGAGATCCTACAGTCCTCTTTCTGCTCCATCTACCACATATACTATGTCTCAGACTTACAATATACAACCCATTTGAGGAGCAAGTTCCATTTGTCTAAATTCCTTTCCATAAGGCAATATTTTACTTATTCAGACTTAACATTGTCTCCCCCATCAGGAATTATGTCCTCACCCCACTCCCCCAGTTGCAGCTTTCTTTCCTTAAAACTAACTTTATGGCTTTATGTACCCTAATCATATTCTCTCTCCTCTACCCAGCCCATACCCTTAATTCATGCATCACTGTGTCCCTGCCTCTAATGACCATGGCTGCCTTTCAATAGACTCTCTCCCCAACAGTATTCTTTCTCATGGCTTGTAAAAACTATGTCAGCATTCCTGCTGTACCCCCTTTGTTTTACAGAATAATAGTACTACCACTTGCCATCTGAGTCCATTCCCTTCTGCCCAGACCACCATCTTTTCAGCTTTCTTGCTCTAATTCTGCTATTCATTTTGCCTAAGATGATTATCCTAGAGTTGCATTTCTCAGAAATGAACCTCGGTTCCACCTGTGAACCTAAGTTGATAAGCTCCCCCAAGTCTTTTATTCAAGTGTCATCCCCAGACTCCTCTATTGAACCGTTTTGCTGTCTTCATCATAGAGGCTTTTGCTGTTATGAATTCTAAATGATGTCTTAGACATATAAACAGTAGGACTCACCCGTGTAACACAACACCCCTGACTTCTCTTCAACTACCACTCCTCTCTGTACTCTACCACCTGGTCATTCCTCTATTAATTTGGTCAGCTTAACACACATCCCTTCAGTTACCCAGTGGCCATCTATGTGGGAATGAGTCAAAGGCCTTGCTGAAGACCTTTATTAATTACATAAACTGGCTGCCTCTGTCCATATCCATCATCACTTGGTCATAGAGCTGGATCAGGTTCATAACAGCAGATTTTAACTATGAACTCATGTAAGTTACCAAGGAGATTTGTCAGCAGCATTTCTAGCATTTTTAAATATCCTGGTGGGGCATTTGAACCCTGGCTTTGTCTTTCATTAGTGCCAAGAGCTTACTCTCTATCCTTCCTTGATCTCTTCCCATATAAATCCAGTTATCCCTTCTATTTCCATCTTCACCTCCAAAGCATGCATTTCACCTTACCTGTTCTCACTCATGCACACTGAAGCACCCTACCTGTTCTCACTCGTGCACACTGAAGCACATTACCTGTTCTCACTCGTGCACACTGAAGCACCTTACCTGTTCTCACTCGTGCACTCTGAAGCACCTTACCTGTTCTCACTCGTGCACACTGAAGCACCTTACCTGTTCTCATTCGTGCACACTGAAGCAAATAACTACTTCCGAATGACTTCCAGTTTTCTTGCTTGCTAGTAACCTCTGCCTTCATTCCTTAACTCATCTATTTTCATTTCACCTGTTCTCTTTTATCCCATTCATACCTGAAGAAGCTCTTACTACTGCCCTTAATTCCACCATCTAGGTCCTTTTTATTTATAGCATTGGCACATTTGGCATCCTCAGCTATTTTTTTCCAGACTTCCTCACATTACTGTTTGCTCATATTACCTTTTGTTCATCTCTCTGGAAATCTTTTCTTCTGTACTTGTGTCACCCAGACGGCTGTCTTTAGCCACATTGGCTATTACTTGTTGTTGGCTTTCTTTTCTTGCAGTTTCCCATAAACTATCCCCCCTAACTTATGTTACCCCTCCCTGTTTTGATATTTTTGAAGTGCCTGATCCTCATAATCCACAGCAACATTTTATTTTCAATCCTTGCTACTCTTGCCATGATTTATTTGCTGACCAAATAAGAGAAGTAGTCCAAAGACCCTTTCAAGCAAAAGAATTTAGAAAATAATCCAAAATAATCACAGACACTAGCCAGCTAAATTTTGACCTGAGTACAGTCATAGGCAAATACAACAAACTAATACCTGATTATACATTGCAGGAACTAGTATTAAAGTTGCAATAATAACAAATAGAATAACAAGTAAATAATGAGTAACATGACTACCTTGGAGTTCATACAACCACTGTTACAATGCATATACAACCACCACTTGTACAATGCATATACAACCACCACTGGTACAATGCATATACAACCACTGTTATAATGCACATGCAACCACTGTCACAATGCATATAGATCCACTGGTTACAATGCATATAAAATCACCACTGGTACACTGCATGTGTAATGATTGTTACAATGCATATACAATCACTGTCACAATGCATATACACCCCACTTTTACAATACATATACAATCACCTCTGTTACGATGCATATACAATGACTGCTACAATGTATCTACAACCACTGTTACAATGCATATTCAACCACTGTTACAATGCATATACAACCACCATTCCACTATTACAATGCATACACAACCACTTTTACAATGACTGTACAACCACTGTTACAATGCATATACAACTGAATCACAGAATTTTCTTATTGTGAATCATATCACAGCAGGGCCATTATTTGATAGACAAGCTTTCACCTCAACTTTCTACTTCTCCTCTGACTTACACAACACAATATCTGGCATCTTTTCCTTAATAGTGCCTTCATTTACTTCTTGTGCAAAGCCCTTCTGATATATTTCTCCTTCCTACTTTAAATGGCTAGGAGGCTGAGATTTGAATTCTTCTGTCTCCTCTTCCTCTTCACCTGCCTTCTCCATCCTCTTGTGTATCTTCCATTGTCATCATCAGATTTCTTTATTCAAATACTTTGCTGCTTTCCCCCATCTTTACCCGTTTTGCTTTCTCTAAAGATACCATTATACCACTGTGTCCGAGTCCTTTTTGGCATTTCCCCAAGTCTCTGTCATTCCCAGTATGTCTACTCTTAATGCTGTATCACCCTATAATTCATTCACTTTTCTTCTAAAACGTTTAGAGCTACTTAGCAACACTCTCCAACTTACTTCTTACTAGTTGTCTTTTTCATCTTATTTTGTTGCCTTCCTCATCCTCTCTGCTAAGTTCCTTTCCTGTTTCTGCCTGTCTCAGTGCTTTTAATGTCTTGTCCCCACCCCGTATTTCATCTCAGCTTAATGGCCCAGTCTTCCAGATCTTACACTCCAACACTTTTTTTCAGCGGTTCTGTCTACTGAAGGCTGATGTACTCTGTCTCACACAAGTTCTTTTACAGTAGGCTTCTCACATGAAGAAGTGCATTTAGGCAACAGATGTTCTTTCAATTTTGAGTTTTAGATACCATGTTCCCTTTATACTTATTCACAGAACTAGATCAGTTAACAACCTCATAATTGCTAAATCACATGTAAAATTCAACCCTGGTATTTAATGTCTGCATTTATACTAGTCTGTACACATGTTTGTCTCTTTGCAAGCTCTTACATTAAAATGTCATTCAGCTGGCTGTGGGTGCTTGATATTTCACTGAATTTAATGCCCTGATACAAGATTATGTTAACTTCATCCTTCAGTGCATGGAGCCTGACAAGCTACCTAAAGATGCTAAACACAGTCAAAATTAGACAAAACGACCACTTTGTGATCATCTTACCACAGGGTTTCAAAAAAGTAAACATGTCTTATAAATAAGACTTAACATGCTCAAGAAAGCAGTAAGTGAATGTATCAGAAAAAAATAAAATTAGAATATCAATTAAATGTAAGCTTTATCAATGCAATCAAATAATGTTCCCACACACATTCAAGCTAGTTATTTTGGATTTATGCTACACACGTATGCCACAAATGTCCGTATTTACAGCCTACAACATTTGTATTATTTACACTTGATAGTAAGACTGACTAGCAGAAGAGTCAAGTCAAAAATTGTGAGCTAAGAAAATCGAAGAGAAGATAACAGAAAAGACAGTGTAGGAGATGAGCATCTAGGGAAGAAACTGGGTAATTAAGAGAGCAATAGGTAATATTAATAAGATGAAAATAGGATGTGAAAGGATTTACTCAACTATGCATCACTGAATAGGTAACTGTTAGTGGATACAACTGAGAAATTATTACTGAAAAGCTATGTAATTTGGCTGTGTTAGAACTCCTTAAATAGGAAATATTTGTCTAGGATCTGAATTTTGTGCAAGATTTGTTATAGGGAGAGTTCAGAGAGGGTTAAGGTTGAAAAGCAGTGTTTTTTTTTTTTTGCAGACTGCATCTAGTTTTTTTTATGTTGGTAACTGAGTGGGTTTGTGATAAGAAAATAACTGAGGGAGCTACATATACGGAGATAACTGAGGGGGTTACCAATATAACTGAGGGGTTACTGATATGAAGATAACCGAGAGGACTACTGATATGGAGATAACTGAGGGGGCTACTGATATAGAGATAACTGAGGGGGCTGCTGATGTGAAGATAACTGTAGGGGTTACTGATGAGATAACCGAGGGAGTTACTTATAAGGAGATAACTGTGGGGGTTACTGATAAGGAGATAACTGAGGGAACTACAGATAAGGAGATAACTAAGGGGTTGCTGATAAGGAGAAAATTGAGAGGGTTACTGATAAGGAGATAACTGTTGGGTTACTCATAAGGAAATAACTGAGGGGTTACTGATATGAAGATAACCGAGGGGACTACTGATAAGGAGATAATTGAGGGGGCTACAGATAAGGAGATAACTGAGGGGGCTACTGATATAGAGATAACTGTGGGGGTTACTGATAAGGAGATAACCGATGGGTTACTGATAAGGAGATAACTGAGGGAGTTACTGATTAGGTGAAAACTGAGGGAGTTACTTATAAGGAGATAACTGAGGGGGCTACTGATATGGAGATAACTGTGGGGTTACTGATAAGGAGATAACTGAGGGAACTACAGATAAGGAGATAACTAAGGGGTTGCTGATAAGGAGAAAATTGAGAGGGTTACTGATAAGGCGATAACTGTTGGGTTACTCATAAGGAGATAACTGAGGGGTTACTGATATGAAGATAACCGAGGGGACTACTGATAAGGAGATAATTGAGGGGGCTACAGATGAGATAACTGAGGGGGCTACTGATATAGAGATAACTGTGGGGGTTACTGATAAGGAGATAACTGATGGGTTACTGATAAGGAGATAACTGAGGGAGTTACTGATTAGATGAAAACTGAGGGAGTTACTTATAAGGAGATAACTGAGGGGGCTACTGATATGGAGATAAACAGGATAATACCATGGAACTCATCCATGTGCAAGTCACCATAGATAAGGTCCCTAACCGTATAATGACTTGCTGCAGGTCACCATCTATGCCCCTAGAGTCTCACACCTCTTACCTAAACCTACTAGAGGCATTTACCATCCAACCAAACACCCTATTCCTAGGTGACTTTAATTACCCCTCTGTAGAGTGGGAAGCATACACTGCTACAAACTCACACGCACAATGCTTCCTGGACTTTATTAACACAAACACCATGGAACAGATAGTGCATGCTCCAACTAGAGGATCAAGCATACTGGATCTGGTACTCACCAACATGGGAGAGCATTGCAGCCCCCTTCCCTTTGTCATGTCCACACTAGTGAGGTTGTATCACAAAGATCTCACATATGAAGTAAAAATTAATCCAGAAAATCCAGCTAAACCACTAACAGTTAGGAACTATTCAAAGGAAAACTACATCCTATTAAGTGGCAGTTTGTCAAAATTCAAGGCTTCCCCCAACCCAGAGAACACTTATTCAGAATTATTCACAGATTCCCTATACAAACATGTGAATGGCTGCATAGAGGCTGGCATACCGACCAGAAATAACCCCAAAACAAACACTAAAAACAAACTCCTCTGGTGGAATCCTCATCTAAACAGGGTATATAATAAAAGAAGAAACTCATGGTCAGAATCAGGAAGAACAAATCCCTTAATGACAAGTGTTCTCTTCTACAACTAAACAAAAACTAAGAGGTCTAATTAATTCCAGCAAAGCATACTGTGAACTCATGATAGTCTCATGGGCCAAGGACAATGACAAGGCCTTCTTCAGCTATGTCTGGAACTTTAGAAGTGACACACAGCAGTGTGCTGAACTGGTGATGAATGATATCACCTTCATGGATCAGGGTGACATAGCAAATCTACTGGCTGATAAATTCAGGTCAAACTTCATACCCCACTTCCCCCCCAGCTTCATCAGGTTAAATCCCCTCCAGCATACCTCCCCCAGCTATCATCAGGGTCCAGGTGCTGGCAGCACTAGTTAAAGCCAAGAACACTGCCTCCGTGGGTCCAGACAACATCCCCAGTTACCTCCTGAGCATTCTAAAAGACCACTTGAGGCACTCTTCAACCAAAGCCTTCACAAGATATATTCCAAGTGAATGGAGGACTGCAACAGCTGTTCCCCTCCACAAGACTGGACCATCAGCTGACCAAAGGAACTATAGACACATCAGTCTAACAAGCCTAACATACAAATCCATAGAATGATTTACTCATGGAAATGCTAAACAAGGGCATTGAAAACCTACAGACACTAGACCCATCTCAATCTGGCTTTGTTAAGTGAAAGTCATGCCTACTTATTACTTTGAGAGGGTCACCAAGGCAATGGATGAGGGCAAAATAGTGTATACTGGGTATCTTGACTTGACTAAGAAATTCAGTACAATTGCCCATTCAGGCATCATTGACAAGTTTTCTGAGTTAAGCATGAATCCTTACACAACCCGCTGGATTGCCGGCTGGCTCCCAGATAGGACCCAGGAAGTCAGGATCAGTAAAACCACCTCCACCAAGAGACCAGTAGAGTACCCCGGGGCTCCATTTGCTCCTGTTTGACATCTATTCTCGGAAGTCACACCTAGCGTTCAAGGCATCTGGCTCAGAATGTTCGCAGATGACTGTAAATTGGGAGCTATTATAGTTTCTCTCTAAGACACAAATATCTTGAAAGTGGGTTTAACACAGTCAAATGACTGATGTCAAAACCATGGCCCAAAATTAAATGCCAAAAAATGAATTATAATGCCCTTTGGGAAACTATCCACCCACATTAATTGTTCCATCAATAAAACACCCCTAAGACTCAAGCCAGTAGTAAGGGATGTGGGAACATATGTAGACAGCAATCTGGCCTTTGAGCAGCATGTAGCTACGATAATAATAATAATAATAATGTTATGTTGCTGCACTTATAGGTAAGAGTATGACATCCAGTTCCAAGGAAGTTATAATACGACTCTACTCAGCCCTTATCGTACCTGTCATTGAATACAATGCCTTCTTTTATATGTATCTAACCAGACTCTTGCAACAGTTGTAATGGTCACAAAGGTTTCTCACCAGGAGAATTCAGGGCATGAATACCTTGTCATACACTGATCACCTAAAGGCTCTATCTCTGTATTCGGTCTCCCACAGACTACTGAGAAGGAATCTTTGCCTGGCTTACAGAGCTTCCTCAGAACCAGCCCTGATGGATCTGTTGCACATGCGCACCAGAAACACTAGATCCAGGAATATGAACTTCACTTGTGACATAAAAAGAACACACTGCAGAGACAGATATGTGTCCTAAAGGATAATTGCACTATGGAATAAGCTCCCCACCCATGTAAAAAAGAGTTCATACCTGACCCTATTCAAACAAAACCTTGATAATTAGATGGGAAATCATAAATTTACCCCCAGTCTGACCCCCACGTCCCTTAGGACAGAGTCGGTCAATAAGAAAGGTACTATCTTATTGAATACCTCCCCCCAACAAATCTTTAGTTACCTCCCTACTAACATGCTCCCCTGTATAGATGCCCATGATACTCAGGACCAAAATGGTTTGGGGTGTGTGGCTAAGCTTGTTAGGGCCCTAGTGGTTGTTAGCCTAGTAACAACTTATAAACCTGTAAGGAGATAACTAAGGGGGCTACTGATAAGGAAAGGATAACTCAGGGGGCTACTGATAAGGAAATAACTGAGGGGGTTACTGATCTTAATTATCATAGATTGCATTCTAAGGTCCCTTGGGACAGTCATCTGGCAAAGGCAGGGAATAAGTTTAGATTGAGAATCTACTAAATTAAGGAAATTAGTAAAGGTCGGGCTATATGTTGCACTGATAGTAATTTCACTTTTTAGGAAGTAAACTGAGGTGTAGTTGATGGTAGTTTGAAGGAGAGCTAAGTTCTTTTTGTAAGCAGGTGAAATTATAGGTAGTGTCTATTCCAGATGAAGCAGGTGATCTCCTCTTCCTGTTGTCATTCTACTTGCTTAAGATAAACTTACAGTAATGCGAAAAAGAAGCCCACAAAATATGTAAATAAAAAAGTACTGAAATATCTCTTATAGTCACATGACTTAAAGAAGGTAATAAATGGAGATGTTCAAAACAGTGGCAGAAGAAGAAATGTTTAGTTAAACAGCAAGATAAATAAAAGTAAAACAAAAAAGAAGAATTAAGCAAAATAATATATATATATATATATATATATATATATTTATATATATGGATGGATTCACTTCAGAATCTCGAAATTCCGAAACATCGAATATCATATGATCGAGACCATATGATCGATGTTTCAGAATATTGAAATTCCAAAATTAATCCAAAAAAAAAAAACCCAACAATTTAAACGTTCCTGCAGGGGGGCATCCTGCACCCCCCACACCCCCGCTACTTAAATATACCAAGATCGCACTACAGCGAGGAAAAGGGAAATCTCCCATTCTGCGCTGTATGCAGATCTCAGTTCAGAATTTTGAAATTCTGAAAGTTCAGTCATATGATCTCGAACATATGAATTTTGAGATTTCAGGATTTCGATATTCTGAAGGGAATATATATATATATATATATATATATATATATATATATATATATTTATATATACAATGGATATGTCCAAATTGTGCCTTTATGTTAGAACAGAATGAAAGATAGATTTAAGAGTAAAAGTAGCGAGTTATGTTAGGAGAGTGCGTGCAAGGCTGAAAAGTGAGACTTTTTTCACCATTTAGGTTCTGACAAATGGAGTATTGAAAAAGTAATGACTGCTACTAAAAGACTGTAAGCTGAAATAACAGTAAGACGGGATGGAGATTCAAAGACGTAGCACATGAAAACAGTTAATAGCAAGCGAAGGAGTAACTAGTGTTAAGGCAGAGTCAGTTGTGTCAGAACATAATGAGTACCTATACAAGAGCATAAGTCATGATGGTTTAACTTTTCTGGTGGATTTGTCAATCTTGCTCCACTTTAGTAATGTAACTTCAGAAGGGCTGATGAGGTAAGGGTCTAACAGAAGGGAGAAAGACAAAGACGTCAGAAGCTGGGCAGAGCAAACTGAAAAAAATGATAAGTGCCATTTGTTTGACATTAGTCCTTTTAATTAATGAAATCAAAGGATCAGAATAAATTTATTTAAGGACCATTTATATATTTGTTCAGTGCTTCATGAATGTTATCACTTTATTGGTTGCTTTAGATGGTATGTGATGACATGAATTTTCATCAAGGAGCAATCTGGTGAGCTTCTAACCAAGTAAAACAAAGGTGCTTATTTTTTAATGAAATGTATTACCCATCAGTAAGAAACAAGATCACTGTATGTATGTATGTATGTATGTATGTATGTATGTATTAACTTACTTATTCATTCATTTATTTTATTGTTTAGTAGTTTACAGAGACCTACATTTGATAATCATTTTTTTTTTTAATTTGGCATTTACTCAACACAAGTTCTCCAAGGGACCTAGTATTATGGTTAGATTTTTTTAAGATTCTCTGAGCTTTCTTTTTTCAGATCAGACATGTGGGCAGCAGGTCTGAGACTTAAAAGAATCATCCGACATTGTGGAGGAAGAAAAAAAAGTAAGTTACAGACTTTGTCATCTAAACAAAAATTAGAATTTATGTGTCCAGATATTAGACTGAGCCACACAAAGAGGTATGACTAACAGACTGGAAGGAATATAGTAGGAATCACACCAGACGAGTGAAAGAAGAAAAGTGAGGAGAAGTCTGCCATGCACAGTTAGGTAAACGTTCTGTTCATTATATGCTTAGTCTTCCCTGACCCCATTTGTAAAGATTTTGGTGGATTGGCACAACAAATTATTGCCTATAAAAGTGGTGATATTACTCCAGAAGACTCTAGACGTGCACTTTGACAATCTTCACATTAATATTTTGCCCTGTAGAAAGTAAGCTTTTAACCCAGTTAGAGTTATTCATACCAAAATACCAAGCAGTCAGTATCAGATCTGTATTATGCAGTCCCACTTATTTTCCCATCCTTAACCAGTTTCTAGAGGCCTTTGGTTAATAATATTGAGTGCCAGATACCCCTTATCTGCAAGAAGATAGATATCTTCCGTTAGGTCAGACTGTAAAGGCAGTTCTGAAGACTGACTTTTAAAGACCAGATATGTTATTCAGTGACGTGATCAGAAACAGTGCATGTAAAACCAATATGTTAGAGTCTATCTGGACGAGTGGAAAACACCTAAGCAACAACACAGCTAAATGCACAAGCTTGAGATCTGAAGTTAGAGTTGATAGAATGGTGGACATTAAAAGTCATGGAAATACACCACAGCAAAATGATAACAGTCCATTTAACATGCATTTAGATTACCTGAGATAGTGGTTTTAACATAAGATACATAAAAACATATATATTTAAAAGCCAACCTGAGATATTTGCATCGTCAGCAAATTTAAAGTTTCTTAATTAGCATTTTGCTATATACCTTCCTGAGATAGGGTATACGATTTCTATTGTGAATATCTGGTGTAAAAATGAAAAACCAAATAGTCTGACCTACATTATTTTTGTGAATTCACATAAATAACCAACTAGATTTGTTATAAACTCCCTAATTTTCACTACACTAGTTCCAACCCATATTTTTATAAATGTGGTCTAAACACTGTTTTTTTTTCAGTTTTACATTTCTTTTGCATAAATAGTCTTTCAGAAAGGAAGTAAATTAAAACAGTGATGAGGTAAGGGTCATCAAAAAGGTTTATGGTCTTCACTGCAAAATGATGAAAGCAGTAAACTTGAGGTTCAGCAGTAACTTATTGTTATTCAAGGTTCGGGCTATATTATTTAATTAATCCTATTAGTTATTAATCTTACATGTACATCACTACCATATTTATCCAATATCCCACATATAAAATTCAGTTTGTTGTCTTGTTGTTATCAATACAAAGCAAGCATTACATAATTAAGATTAAATAATATATTTAGTCTAATCTGCACTTTTAATTTTAGCAGAACATGTTCTATAACATTGGAAGAAATGAGTTCTAGGCTGTCCAATAGCAGTCACAAAATGTATTAGAGGAGAAAGACAGAAAATCCTGAAAGTAAGCAACCCACCGGTGATACAGTAGCAATCATTTAGAATTTTGGGACTCAGATTGCAAACTCCCAAAATGTGGAATCTGAATGACTCAAAATCCAGACTTACATATAACTACAAGACTGCCATGTCTCAGAAAAGTTTGTTTTCTCCAAGGTATGGTATTATTGGAGTTGGTAGACATTAGGGGGTACAGGAAGGCTTCACCCTGAAAAAAAAAACAAGTTTAAAGGAGAAGACTAATATTCAATATTCACTTGCCTCCTGTATTTTCAGTCTCTCTTTTACAGACTTTCAAGACTCGGCAGTTTGAGTCTCAACATTTCAGTAGGCAGCCAGTGTGGTTCTTGCTTATCCTAGTAACATGTCTTGCATGCATTCACAAATTTATATTCAGTACATCAGTAGAAACTATAACATCATGAAGCTAGACAGCATTCTCTTTGTTTCAAATTCATTGTTAAATTTTTCATGCCTTATTTTTGCTCTGTCTAGATCTATAGTTTACATCAAAACATAAGCATTTCAGTTGTTCAAATCTGAGTGCCATGTTTTGAAAACAGTAATTTTTATGTAAATGTACTGAAGAAAGGAGAACATTTAGTAGTGGATTTTCATGTATCTGCCTATTCTCTAAAAACTGGACACCCGCATGTGAAAACATTAAGTAGCAGTGGGTGTGGAAGGTACAGCTGTCTACATGGGGTGCTCACATCAGATCCAGAAGATTCTGCATTGTTGAAATGGAAAAGAAAAGTGCCCTTGGAATTACAGTAATGACACAGCAATATTACAGGGGGGGACAAATGATATTAATATTTAGCTTCCCTCTTACTCTGATAACCTTAAAGAGGATAAAGAAAAATAAGAAGGATGTGCGTGGAAATTGGTTTGAACGTGCACTAAGCAATACCTGTGCTGCTCTCTTACACTAAAACTTCAACATTCAGCTATAACATGATACATTTATACATACTGTGATTAATAATTCACTGTTACTATTATTTCTTAGATTGTCTAGCCCACTGAATAAAAAAAAAAAAACATAACAGATACATTTGCAAAAACACCCCACAGATGTAAGCACAACCATATTTTTTGAGTTAAAATGATTGCCACTACAGGTTATATTCCATCCTTCCAAACACTACTTAAGTATTCATTCAACACATAGATTAGTAAATACATATGCAATGTCATGAAACCTACTACTCCTGGTATGTCCTACATCTAAAAATACTCACTGCCAACATCAAATTAAGAAATGAATGCTAAAATCTGTCTCTGTTAATAAGAAGGTATTTCAGAAAACCTTACATGTCTTTCTTAAATAAATCACATATACTCTGGCAAAAAATAAAATAACTGACAGAAAAAAGCAAAAATAGCCATCTCCTGACTGTAATAGTAGCCTTTCTGTTGATTCGGGTTGCATATCTAATACTTCTAGCACAATATTTTCAAATGCTCATTTCCCTTCCACAGCTATGTCTTTACCTTTTATTCCTGTTCTTTCACAAGATGATTTGTCACTTCAATTTTTTTTTAGAATACATTTTTTTTACAAATGCCAAATCAGTGTTTAATGCACTTTTATACAAAATTACTGTTTGCATAGATGTTCCCACCCAAACTTAATACAAGCATATTTTATTGCCTTCACTGAGGCCCTTTGTGATATGTGTATCTCCCTCTTTTCAGTAATAGTTAACAGACTTTTGGGAATCTTCCAATATCACTCCAGTCACAAAAAGAGAGAGTTTCACTTCTCTTTCTCCTTTGTCTAAAATTCTAGACAACTTATTTCTGAACAGCATTGGTCTCAAATCAATACAGTCTGTTTAGTTTAGGATTATGCAGTTTAGTGATGACTTTAATAATCTAACAATTATCACGACATTCATGAACAAAATTTACTGGAAGGTGGGTCTTGTTTTGCTTAGATGAGCTATCTTCCTAGATCATGCCAAGGACTTTGACGTAGTTTCACATTAGCATCTAAAATAAGGCATTCTGGAATTCATTGGTAAACTTGTCTTTTGTTTTGCAACTGTCTTTTAAACATAAATTTGGGTTGAGGTCAAAGATATTCTTTTATTATCCCAGTTTAATTTTTATGGATTACAGTGGGTCTTTTCTTGGTCATCTGCTTTTTTTCTGCATAAATAAAATTTGTGATCCCCTCCCCCGAGTAAAATAATTTAAATATTGTTCTTTATATGGGTGCCATTGTTATTTTATACTCTGCATCCAAACATTAAATTATTTGTTAGTAACTGCAAAAAGAAAAAAAAGAAGATTCATACAAAAGTTTTACTTCAAAACTATTTCTGAATGCCAGCATAACAGAGGTCCTCCTAACTGACAAATTTCTGAGAAGTAACAAAGTCCACCAAAGTTGGCATGACATTTCACCCTACTGCTGCCATAGTGAAACAATTATAAATATCTACACATCTGGTTAGAATCTTATTTGTCTTTCACTAAAAACATGGTTATTCAGAATAACAAACAATGTCACCGTAACTGGTGACCTGAGCAAATTGAACTTAGTTAATGATTAGTTGGCTCAGTCCCATTAATACAACATTTAATGTTCAAGTTTTGTCTTTCTTGCAAAAGAGATGTGTTATTTACAAAAGAAGGGTGATTTAATTGCAAATCTTGATTGTCCACCTGCTGTGGAGTAATTGATTAATTGCATATTAAAAGGGCCAGAGGTTGAATAACAAATGCACTGAAAAACAGGAGTAAATCCAAACGTTCTCTTTCCTCAGACTATCTCCACAGTGAAACAAAGTGGATTTTTTGAGAAATGTTCTACTTCTGGTTCTGAATACTGCATAAAGTAATTATTGTTATAAGCAACAATTATTTATTTCAGTTACCCTAAGTTTCATATTGACCAAATGAAAAGCAAAGTACTGCAGTCTTGCAGATATTGTATTATAAGACATTGGATACACTAATTCTCTCCTCAGAAAATATAATTTACCATGTTTATTCTTCCCATAACTCTAAAGGTTGTCAAAAGCAGTGGAAATATGTTCAGCTGATCTACTTTCACCTAATCGTCTTTTGTTAATGCTAAACATGATACTTTACGTGCTACAGTTAGCATAATATAAATATCTGAATTTACATTTCCATACCCTTGGTAATTGTGATGTATTTTGTACTTTACTGCTCCATCCATATATTTTATAGATTTTGTTTATTATACACAACCTCTCACCCAAGGCATAACTGAAAACGGGTTACAAGGCCCAGTGTACTGGTTGCCTAACATAAATAAATAACTTATGTTGTGAAACTTACATGTGACCATTTCATAAGATGTCTCCATTTTAAGTCCAGAACAATGAACCTTGCAGCTCTACCAGTTCCAAAAAATAAGATATTTTTCTGAAGTTGCAATCTGAAGACATAACATTCACTACAAAATGCAAAAATGTTTCAAAATGAATTTATAAAACTCTGTGGAAAATTTGGGACTTGTTAATTTCTGCCACCTAAATGTGGGTGATACCAAAGTTGTTGTATATCTTATTCAGTGCCTGTTGTGTGAATTTATTTTATTTTAGTTTGTAGGGTAGTACACTGATCACTATAGACCATTTGCAGGCACAGCTTGGGTGAAGTATATTATAACAGTACTGTATACATGAGGTCTTCTTTATAGATTATGGTGATACTAGGGTACACACAGAACTGCATGCTTATTAGGAAAGGACCTATAACTGAAATATACTCCTCAGAAACAAAATTGCTATAAAGATAAAAAAAATCATTCCTTTAAAATATGATTTTGGTGTGTAACATCAATATTATAGACAGCTCTCATAGATCTGAATAGTGTTTAAAAAGTCCCAAACCTGAAACTTTGATATGAGTATGTTGAACATTGTGTGTAACATAGCTTAAAATTCACATTGTTTGACCATCTTTGTTGGCAAATTCTTTTTGTTGTTTGCAATAAGATATGTCTGATGTCTATACATTAAAATGGAAACTTTTTACAGAGTTGAAAACATCACTGGAAAACTTTAGTTCCACTATTTTACAAATATATGTCATTAACCTCCTAACATTTATAGGATTTATCTCACATTTTTGATTTACTCACATCAAAGAAATACTCAGCACTGCCCATACCAGTCAATGTAAAATGTTAACCCAGGACATTGCTTCTTCAGTTACACAGTATTACTTTTGGATCAAAGACACTATAAGTTTGGCTCAGTTTGTGGTTTCTTGAGCCCATGTATAGTTCTGCATTACACTTCCAAGATTTGGAATTGTACTGCAAATGTTTACAGCTGCTTGGAAAGTGTAGTTTAATTAGTTCCTTTCACCAAAATCTAAGAGCCATCAAAATTTTCAATTAAAACTGATGGTATTGCAAAACTCATCGCTGCAGAACTGACATTTCTGTCCATGCCATCACAAAGCACAGTCCCCATTCAGATTACACTCCCTGAAAAAGATATATAATTTGCTCAGAGGCATGGTGACCTCACAGCTGACATATTAATTTAAGGTGAGTGGCAGTGTACCCTTCTCCTGCAGCACAGATACAGTTTTAGTGCTCTTGATTTTAGCTGGTTGATGGCATTAGCTGGCGCATCATTTTGTCATTTCTGAGTTTTGGGCTTCTGTTGTGTAATTACAAAAAATGAAGTGCTCATATGAAATATCTCCTGTATGTTTCATATAAAGCAACAAATGATTACTTGATAGTACTGTAATTAAAAATAACAATAATAACATTTGTATACAATCAAAATACTGCACTGTCTCATAGCTAACCAGAAATATTTGTGAAAGATGGTTCAAGAAGGGCTCAACTTGTAGTTGCCAACATATCGATCTACATTATAAGCAGTCTAATATTATGTATTCAGGGCCATATTACACACTGTTTTTGAGATACTGCAAAGGCCTAAGTGAGAGTACAACTCTGCATATATTCTGAGTATTTCAATGTATCGACATCTGTGATAAATGAAAGATCTTGAATTCTGAAACTCTGGAAATGACACTTAACAGTAACTTGAAGTTGATATTTTTTAGGCAATATGTCGCAATGTTTTTGGAATATTTTTCATCCAAATGTTCACAATTTTCTCTTAATAATCTCCTAAAAATACTTAAAAGTACATGTAAAAATATTCACATGTAACCAGAATTTACGTGATACTTAACAAATGTACCAAAAACATTCAGCTATAAATATTAATTTTTCAGTGGCTTCTCAACACTTTTGATGTCTTCAAAAATAATAAAATGGTGAATTGACGCTAGAGAATACTGGATTCCTTAGGAAAAAAACGGGCACCAACAAGGTGAAATTCCACTGATTTAATAAATAAAAAAAATCAGATTTAGCACTTTCATCCACTGTAGTGTGGACTTCCTCAGAATGTCTTAAATTAATCACTCAAACATTTAAATACTACTTAAGGCACCAAAATCCCTTCATTTAAAGAGAAATGCACATTTAATATGTACTTTAAAACTACATAAAAAACTACATAAAAAATACACTTGATTATACAAAAAAACTGTGCAAAATATGCTATACATAAGGAATTGTGCAAAATAGTTGTGCAACATATATTTTATATACATTATACTGGCTCTTGTATCTATAAGACTATTTTAAAAAATATATGTATATATTCTTTACTATATTGGCAGTTAACAAAGTCAATAATAGTTATGATAACTATATCATCATGCTTACTATTAGTGGGAGATACTTCAACTAACATATTACATAACTAAACAAGAAGAATATGTGAAATAAATATAGGCATAAACATAAACTTATATAGTTCTAAATAATTGCATAAGTATGTAATGAATAATATATAATATAAAATTCCTATGAATGGCATTACAATACAGTCTCTATGTATAAATCTGTAATATAGGTTTAATTGTTATATAGTCATTTAATCCAGGTTCAGTTGAGGCGTCAGTTAAGATCTGCCATCTAACTTCCTTCTGACCTAAAATAGCTTTATAATTACCCCCTCTTTGTCCCTGCTTAAGTTGTTCTAATATTGAAATCTAAAATCATGACTATCCCCATGTTTATCTATGTGCCTAAATAGTGAATTGATACTATATTTTTTCCTTATGGCATATATGTGATCATAAATTCTCTTTTTAAACATTCTTTCTGTTTTATCTATGTAGAAGCTTGGACAGGTCATACATTTGGCCATATAAATGACACTTAACAGTAACTTGAAGATGGTATTTTTTAGGCAATATGTCACAATGTTTTTTGGAATATTTTTCATCCAAATGTTCACAATTTTCTCTTAATAATGTCCTAAAAATACTTAAGTACATGTAAAAATATTTACATGTAACCAGAATTTACGTGATACTTAAATGTACCAAAAACATTCAGCTATAAATATTAATTTTTCAGTGGCTTCTCAACACTTTTGATATCTTCAAAAATCATGACAGCAAACCAGACTGAAGAGCCAGAGACATACATTCTTGATTGTTCTTTCTAAGATGATTAGATGTTGTAATAATTTCTTGATGCATTACAATGAGTATTTTGACAAGCATACTTATCACCAGTATATCACACTGTGACATAGATGGCATTCTGATCACCAATGTATCATGCTGTGACATGGATGGCATTCTGATCAGTGTATTACACTGTGACATGGATGACACACTAATCACCAGTGTATCACTTTGTTACATGGATGACATACTGATCACCAGTATATCACACTGTCACATGGATGGCATACTGATCACCAGTGTATCACATTGTTACATGGATGACATACTGCTCACCAGTGTATCACACTGTGGCATGGATGGCATACTGCTCAGTGTATCACAGGGTGACATGGATAGCATGTTGATCACCAGTGTATTACTCTGGTACATGAATGTCATACTGATCACTAGTGTATCACTCTGTGACATGGGTGGTATACTGATCAACAGTATATCATCTGCAACATGGATGGCATACTGATCACAAGTGTATCACTTTGTGACATGCACAGCATACTGATCATCAGTGTATCATGCTGTGACATGGATGGCATATTGATCACCATTGTATCATACTGTGACACAGATAACTCACTGATCAGCACCGTATCACACCATGACATGGATGGCATACTGATCATCAGTGTATCACCTTATGACATAGATGGTATGCTGATCACCAATATATCACTCTGTGACATGGATGGTATGCTGATCATCAGTGTATCACACTGTGGCATAGATGACATACTGATAACCAGTGTATCACATTGTGACATGGATGGCATACTGATCACCAGTGTATCATGCTTGATATGGATGGCATGCTGATCACTAGTGTATCACACTGTGTCATAGATGCCATATTGATCATCAGTGTATCAAATTGTGAGATAAATGACATACTGATCACTGGTGTCTTGCAATGTGACATGGATGGCATTCTAATCAGTGTATCTTGCTGTAACATGAATGGCATACTGACTACAAGTGTGTCATGCTGTGACATGCATGGCATACTGATCATCAGTGTATCACACTGTGACATGGATGATATACTGATCACCAATGTATCACACTGTGATATGGATGGCATACTGATCTCCAGTGTATCAAACTGTGACATGGATTTTCTACTGATCGTCAGTCTAGCATGCTTGATATGGATGGCATACTGATCATCAGTGTATCACACTGTAATATGGATGGCATACTAATCACCAGTGTATCATGCTGTGACATGGATGGCATGCTGATCACCAGTGTATCACATTGTGACATGGATGGCATACTAATCACAAGTGTATCATGCTGTGACATGGATGGCATGCTGATCACCAGTGTATCACATTGTGACATGGATGACATACCAATCACTGGTGTCTCATACTGTGACATAGATGACATACTGACCACAAGTGTATCATGCTTTGACATGGATGATATACTGATCACCAATGTATCAAACTGTGACATGGATTTTCTACTGATCACCAATGTATCATGCTTGGCATGGATCGCATACTGATCACCATTGTATCACACTGTGACTTGGATGGTATACTGATCACCACTGTATCACACTGTGACATTGATAGCATATTGATTACCAGTGTATCACACTGGGAAATGGATGGCACACTGATCACTAGTGTATCACACTGTGATATTGATGCCATGCTGATCACCAGTGTATCACACTGTGACATAGATCTCATACTGATCACCATTGTATCTCACTGTGACAAGGATGACATACTGATTAGCAGTGTATCTTGCTATGACATTGATGGCATACTGATTGTCAGTGCATCATCTTTGCCAGGCAGATTGCTAGACCCTGAGCTGTGCAGTACATTTTCTAGGGTCCAGGATCTCAGAGGTACAGATTGACCATATAGTCCATGTTGACTCACAGCCTTGCTTGCCTTGGCAGTTCTTTGAAAGAAATTAAATCTAGCTGTAGTTTTTTTCACATTACTCATTTATGAGCATTTTAACTAATCACACATGAAATGGAAAAGATACCCATCACAATCTTATCTCCACTGTCAAAAATCCTCGAAAGGTGTGTACACACTCAAATAGTAAACCATCTCCTAGACAATAAACTTGTCATCAAAAGCCAGCATGGCTTCCACCCAATCATAGCACCACCACAGCCCTCATTAGCTTCACTAACACTAAAAACTTGCATAGAAACAAAGGCAACCTGGTATCATTTATCTTTCTAGATTTATTGAAAGCTTTCAATACTGTCTCTCACAATAAACTGTTAACCGCTATGACTGAGCTCAACCTAAGTTATTCCGTTCTAGCCTGGTTCCAGGACTACCTCTCTGATCTGCAACACATCATCTGGTCTAATAATGTCTTATCACCACTATTACTGCTAACCCTAAATGTGGCTCAAGGGTCCATATTGCCCTCTTCTTTTTAACTTGTTTACCAACAACCGCCACACTGCCACATCTCAAGCCACACTGATCCAGTATGCAGATGACTCTGCGCTAATCTGCTCTGCCCCAACCCTCCTAGGACTCCAAAACAAAATCTAAAAATCCTTCAGCTACTATCAAAACATGGCTGGCAGATGTCCAATTAATCCCTCAACCCTAATAAAACTAAATTCATGCTTTACCACCCTACTAAAACTGCATAGCACTCTCCTGGATTTAAAATTATGTCTAGCAATAAAACATTGATTGATCCAGTCCCATCCACCAAGCTACTCAGAGTTATTATAGCTCAAAATCTGAGATATGGCTTGCACATTGCCCAAACAATAAAAAAGTGCATAAGAAAGTAGGAACCTTATACAGATGCAGAAATTTCCTGACCAAAAATTCTAACACCAATTACAGCCACAACCCATCTTCTATCAACACTACTGTATGCACCACCTATTCTTACTAACCTTAGCAAATCTGATGTAGCCAAGCTAGACATCTGCTACAACAAGATAGCAAAATTTGTCACTGACTCCCCTCTTAGAACACACCACTGCCAGGCCCTAAATCACCTATCTTGGTTAGAATTACCCAATCAGCTCACCTTCAACCAACTCACCATGGTCCAACAAATGTTCTATGAACCTGAAAAGACACCAGCCCTCCAAAGCCTCCTGATCCCTCATGCAAACTCTTACCCATTAAGATCCACTAACAAAGCTCTAATAGAAGTAAATAGAAGTAAAAACATCTCAGGAGACTCTCTATATTCCTCTTACATTGCAAAATTGAGGAATGCCTTGCCCATTGACATTAGAACCACAACAAACATAAAAAACTTCAAGCATCTCATTAAAACCCATGTCACCAATTCCTGGCTATGCACCTGTGCTGTAACCCTCCCATAGTACTATTTTCTTCTCCTAAGTGTTCTCCGCCCACTTAACCTGACTATTTCCACTCAGCTGCACTCCAGTCCACCTGCCCAGACCCCAGAAACCCTATTGCATAAACTAACTTCTGATCTCAGTTTTTCACTCTAAAAATAAAGCATCATCTAATGTCATAATATACTGTCACATTGAAATAATGTAACATTCTGTGTTGCACATACTTATTGTGTGCTTGCACAATCACAGTGTGACAATTTTTCTGTAATCTCTTCATCTGGGTACCATGTGAATTATCCAAATTTTCACTGATCGTGTCTTACTAAAAATGTACTCGTAGTGTATTTACATTGTTTTGATTCCTTGTCTAAATATGTGATAATCCTGTATAATACCAAGAGCTGTCTCTAGATATAATGTTGCCAGTGTATAGTATTGCATGCTTCTTCTCTGTACTAACTATGTTTGTTTGAGTTTTGTTTTCTGTTTTAATTTTGTTTCTGTTTTGTTCTTGCTGATGTAATACAAAATTGTACTAACAATGGAGCTTTTCTCCTCAGGCCTCTGCTGAAAAAGGACAACCTGTCCAGTCAGACTTTCCCGGTAAACAAATGTAAAATAAATAAAAAGTAATTAAGAGAACAGTCTTTTCTGTGTGGAATCAAAGTCTGTCACACCCTATATGCCTGACACAGTGTTGACATCTTTTTTTGAATGCTATGACATCTGAAATATTTTGCGAAGTGGATTAATTGTTGTTTTTCTTTCGGCTTTTCCCGGTTAGGGGTCGCCACAGCGGAACTCTGGTCTGCTAATGATTGGCAGTTGGTTTTTATGGTGCTGAGGTGCCAGCCCAATGCCCAACCTTCAATGAAGGCATGCCCATTCACACATGTCTTTCGAATGCCACTCGACTGCAGAGAGGACATGCAGCCTCCACACAGAAGGCGCTCCAGCTGAGAATCAAACAGAAGAACCTCTTGCTGTGAGGCGACAATGTTACCGCTGCACCTATAACCTATAACCTATAACCTGCGGCTATATGCAAAGTGGATTAATAATGGACTATATTCATCAAAAACAGTTTTTGTCATATTCATTTCCCCTTTTCATTTAATAAAAATACACAAAAGAAGTGAATAAATACTAAGTGAAGACTAGATAAGTGAAAAAAGCAGCTTTGTTAGAAAAATATACTGGAAAGCAGGTCTATGAGCCGAATACCTTTTTCTCAGATTCCATAAAGGAAGAAAATAGGGATTTTACAAGAGCAGGCAACAGCAAGGCCCGAGATGGGGGGAGTAGATGGATCTTAGCCCTTTAAGATGGAGATGAGGCTTGAAACAACTCAAAAAAGTAAAGCCACACAGGTATTAGCATTTGATGGAAGATACCCAATCATATCTAGACAACTTAGAGATGAGGTGCCTAACAACACAAACTAACCTTCTATTAATAAGTCATTGGATAAGTTTAAGGTTCTTGACAGCTGGAAGAAGACTTGAGTTCATAAATTCTGTTTACAAACGCACAGCCCACAAGCCATTAGAAAGTATACACAACATCGTCTCATGTTTGACTATCACACCACATGTATAAACTTCTAAGGACATCTTCAATGTGTATATATGGAAGGGCCACTCCTTTGGTTTATTAGGAGACCATTCCAATTAGTCTTTGGAGGTAAATGTGTCTCTACTCTTAGTGTTACTGAATACTTTCTCAAATTTAAGGCAAGCCCTTCTGGTGTTTTGCTTCATGCTATATACAATTATACAAAGATACCCACTCATTTATAAACACCAGTAGCTCATTACACCAAATATAAGTTGCCTTTCAAAAATCTGTACAAAATGTACATTGCAAGATGAATTAGCCTATTTTCCTAACCACATTAGTGCATGTTCACATTAATTATTTCTCTGTTTGCTTGCATTTTGAATTAAATATTGTTGCACTTGTTCAAGCTAGACACTTCACTTAGTGTGTTATGAATAAATGTCTGCATTATGCAAGCAATAGTGCCGGACAGGGTGGGCATTATCAGGGAATTAATGCACACCCATAAAGGTGTGTTTACCTCCCCTGGAAGGGTGTTACTTCCCTGATAACGCCCACAACACACACACACACACACACACACACACACACACACACACACACACACACACACACACACACACACTACTTTTTTTTGTTTCCTTTTCTTTTTAGTTTGATGCTCCCTAAACAGCAAAGCCATGGTAGCGAGTGTAAAGAAAATGGTGTCCTTTTGCTTTTATTTCTGGCCTAGCTTCATAACAGCTTAATATGCTGCCATGAAGTTGTGAACTTTTTTTCAACAAACTTTATCTATACAGTAACACCCTGTTGGAGAATGTTCGTTCTACAATTGGGATGATGATGTACAGTTAACTCATTCCCTAAACACCGGTATAGGTTAAGGTATAAGTTTAAATAGCAAATTACCATGACCGCCTTAGATCTGTTATTAATTCCCTTTGAATCAAGTGAACGCATCATGAGACTGGCAAAATTGCTGATAGCATCTGTCTTTAAAAACAAAATAGTTATAGTCTAAAACAATATTCTAAAACATATTCAAAGCATTCACTTATAAACTTGATTTCCTGAACAGCATAAACCTTGTCCTTTAATAGGATGTACTGATTGTAATATGTTCAGGTGTATAAACACAGCTCCATCAGTGTTTGTAGAAAATACTCAGAAAACTTATTCCAAAAGGAATTAAATTGACAGTTTTCTTATGTTGTTTATCTTGCTAAATGTCAAAGTTTTATGTGGATAAAACAATTCAAAAACTAAAGCAGAAAATTTATGAACATGTCTATGGAATTAAGAAAGGCAATGAACTGAACGCTCTCTGCAAACATGTCAACACTTGTGAGAGTTTTAAGAAATTTGTATTTTTTTGTTTTAGATGCCACCAATGATAAAATCAGACATGGCAGTGAAAAAGAATTTTTAGATTATTTAGAATATATTCGGCAAATTAAGATGGATGCTTGTAGGAACAAAGGACTTAACAATATGATACATTTTACATGTTAATTTAGGAAGTTAAGAAATAAATTTGGTCACAAGATGAATTTCCAGTGACTAAGCATGGGTTAGTATAAAGATAGCACAGAAATGTACCTTAGAATGTGAAGAAGTCTCTAGTCCACAGAGATTTTTGTGAGATTAAAGCACTTATTCAGTGTTAGTGGTTTTATGCCTTTTTATTAAAGTATATTCATTAGTTTCAAAATTATTTGTACATCTTTTTATTTCCTTTATTTTCATGAGTTAATTCATAAAAATGCGTAAATTTTGGACACAAGTAATATATACTTTAAAAGCTCAATAATAAATACAGCACAATCATCTTTTTTTTAAGTGCAGTTTCTACCTTAATTTTAATATTGGCTTCTTGCTTATGACACGTCTCCTCTTTATTTTTAAATTTTACAAATTCTTTATCTCCAGCTATTCATGGAAGTGCTGAGAGAATACAAAGCATCACGGAAGAGTCCTTTTGTTTTGTTTTTTGTTTGGTTTGTTTCCTAATTCAACAATATGAGATTAAATCCATGGAACTTTCATTTGCTATTTGGTTTGTATCATTTGTATTATTTATCTTAATGGTTCAGCAGGTTGTACACCCACCTTTCTTGCTGAGAAAATCAAAAGCTTGTAGGTTTTATCCTCACAACAGGTAGCTGGCTTCAGGGATTCATCTTCTGTGACTGGCAATGAAGTACAGCACAATGAGGGTGGGGTGCTGCATGACAGACGTACCGTTTTTCAATGTGTAATTGGGTCTCATCTACCTCAGTTGGTGGTAGCTTAGACAGGGAGTAAATGAAAAGGGTTATGGGCTTGTTTGATTAATGTCTCAGATCAAACGCTGTAAACACCGAAAATGGCAGACATCTAACCCTTTATTGTGGGAGGCTGTGCCCCTCCCACACCCCCCCCCCACTAATTATATATACCTAGTCTGAGATCGCACTACAGTGAGGAAAGGGCAAATTTCCCGATCTTCACTGTAATGCGACCTCACAAAAAACACATTGATGCCTGGCATTTTCACTGTTTACAGCATTCAATATTTTGGACTTTCGTTCTTCTAATAGAGACTGTATATATATATATATATATATATATATATATATATATACATATATATATATATATATACATATATGGATCACCTTTAAAACTCAAACCGCGTTTGCTCGGCTACACCAATGCCCGAAATGAAAAAGACTAAAACTCCCTCACTATCGCACACTTACCTGTCCGCCTCCCTAAACTAACATCCTCTCACGATCGTCACTTACTCACCCGAGGGGTCATCTGTTCTTCGTCATTTCGTCTGGGTATCTCGTCCCGTCGTCGTCAGTTCAAGTTTTTGACGCTTTAATTTTTCCCATATATATATATACATACATACACATA
The DNA here is from genome assembly GCF_019279795.1 of Protopterus annectens. Classification (NCBI taxonomy): domain Eukaryota; kingdom Metazoa; phylum Chordata; order Ceratodontiformes; family Protopteridae; genus Protopterus; species Protopterus annectens. The sequence goes on from NC_056725.1 coordinate 1,363,465,443, forward strand.
TATTTCATTCAAATGCCTGGATGTTCAGTTGGTCAGCTGGCCAAATTGTCTGACCCAAAGCATAAGAGCATAAGAGATGGAAGATTGAAGTGATTTCACAATGCCAGTATGCATTTGCAGGATATTGGTACATATTAGGGGGGTGGAAATTTGCCATTTACCCACTGTTCTGCAATTTCTGTGTATGTAAATTTAAAATTGTGATGGTGTGAGTGGATAAACAGGGCTTGATCTCCTGCAGTTTGTTGTTGTTGTTATTTTTATTAGCAAAGA
>NC_056725.1:1363468215-1363623215 GCF_019279795.1 Protopterus annectens
ATAGAAAGGTAGCTTGGTCTATCCAAGTAGAGAAACACACAAAGGGGGCTTAAAGGTACAATTACTTGTTGTAGCTAGTTGGTACATTTTCACTTTTGGCTAACCAATGTGTGTGTTTAAGAAGACTGGGACTACTATTCAAGTGGCAGTAGTAATGCAGCCTGGTCAGTATGAGTTTGGAAACACACAGGGAGGCTTAAAATGAGAGGCTGATAAAATGAGACTGTTTTATCAGCCAAAGGGCTTTGCTATGTTTTTATATTAAGAAGTCCCAGGATCAAACATCTTGTGGCAGAAGGTTTACCTGGTCTGTCTAAATTGGGAAGCATTATATGGAACTCAAAGTGTGGTCATTTACTGGGCAGGGTGTATGAGAGTTAGTTTTCAGCTTCTTTATGTCTGCTATAAATTAGGCACTTTTTCACTGAACTGTTCACCACCCAGTGGCAGTTATGAGTACCCTATATAGTATCAAACTATAAAGCTAGTACGTAGGACTTGAACCTGTAGCACAGAAAGGCTTTCTTGATGATAAGCTTAGGGCAGCTAGTTAGTGCATCAAACAGCACTAATATCAGATCATAGGACTAGCTAAAATTTAGCATTAAACCTAGACATCTCTCAGGTGACCCCTGTAAAACCAAGTCCCAAATCATAACAGCCCAACCCTAATACAGGCCCTAACAACGTGGATGTGCAGTTAACAAATGTCTGTATGGCCAGCTTGGTAGATATGGGCATCCTGAGATAATATAGCAATTGTCTCATCTACTCAGACAGCCTTTTAATCATTAAAGAAATTAACATAACATATGCGAGAGATGTACATACATAACTTCCCTGGAGGCAAAAATCTCACTTACAAACAAGGTTGTCAAGAAGATACACACTACATCCTTCACATATACCACACACCACACACACAGACCTTATGCTGAGGCACTTAAAAGAAACATGTTCATATTTCAAAGACCTCCTCAGTCATCAAACGGCAGCACCTGTCCCCAGTAACCTAAAGCACACACCAAAAGTAACACCTAACAGCACGCATAAGCCAACACTCAAAGATCCCCCAAAAACAAAGCCCATAAGATAAGCAAACACTTTACTTAGTACTCTTGGAATAAGGAATTCTATTGTATGACACACTGATGCCCCTCTCACCAGGCGGCACAAGGAGAAGTTAATGGTTAGTTGCCTATCTGGAGCCAGGATCGGCAATATCATGCATGTACTCAAGTCACTGCACCACAGATACCAATATGATTCTATCATACTCCATTTGAATGTAAAAGACCTGAGACATACCTCATTGCACTGTGTGAAAATAGACTTTATGAATCTCTTGGAATATGTGTCACAAACAGGTGCATGCCTTGCATAGAGCAGCATTCTACCTTCACCAAGGATGATGCCACAGTACAAACAGAAAATGATTGATTTTAATAACTAGCTTACATTTTGGTGTCACTCCAGGGGAATCCAATATCTATCAGCATGTGAGAACATAGTTAACAGATCACGTTACTTTGCCATGGATGGTTTGTACCTGTTCCCCTGGACTTTTGGATATTGGCTAAACTTTATCCATCTCCTTAAAGCCTTTTTTCAGCAATGTCAAAATAACAAAACTACCAACATAGGGAAAAAACTCAAAGCAACCTTAAGGTGTTACTGCTCAATGCTCAGAGCCTAAACAAGAAACTCTACACCCTACAAGCTCTCCTCACTCTGGAGAATGTGGACATCTGTGCTGTCAATGAGATTTGGTTTGATGGTGCAGAAAGTATTCAAGTAGTGGAAGACTAAAGTGCCTTCCACACATTTAGACGAACAACAACACAGACAGGGGCAAAAGGTGGCGGTGTCTCAATCTATATTAGCAACAAATACAACTCCAGGTTGGTTAAACAGGATGATGCCCTAGAGTTCATCCACATCCAAGTCTCCATAGACAAGGTTCCTTACCATGTCCTGGCCAGCTACAGCTCACCCTATATGACCCACAAAGCTCTCAACTCTTAACTAGACCTACTAGAGGTGCTAACCATCCAACCAAATGTCCTATTCATTGAAGACTTTAACTACCCCTCTCCAGACTGGGAAACATACATTACCTCTAACTTACAGGCACATTTCCTGGATTTTGTCAACATACACACACACACACACACACACATGCACACACGCACGCATGTCATGTTCTCATTGGTGACATCAGGTCACAAAGCTGCCTCCTTCAAAATAAAAAAATCATCCCAGAAAACTCAACTAAGCCTATAACAGTTAGGAACTATTCTAAAGCAAACTACATTCTATTAAGTGACAATTTGTCAAAATGCACAGCTACCTATGCAGAAGTACTTACAGAAACCCTGTACAGACATGTAAATAACTGCATTGAGGCTGCCACACCTACCAGAATTAAGCCCAGATCTAACACCAAAAACAAACTTCAGTGGTGGAATCCTTACCTTAGCAGGCTATATAACAAAACAAAAAAGTCAGTGTCAAATTCAGAAAGAGCAACTCTCAAAGAGACAAGAGATTCCGATTCAACTAAACATGAAACTAAGAGGTCTAATAAAGTCCAACAAGGACAATTACTATGTCAGGATAGCCTCCCAGGCTAAGGACAATCATAAGGCCTTCTTCAAATATGTCTGGGACCTTAAAGGTAACAATCAGCAGTGTGAAGAATTGGTGGTAAATGGCACAACCTTCACTGACCAGGCCAAAAGTACTGCTTCACTGGGTCTTGACAAAATCCCCATTTGGCTCCTAAATAGCGTAAAACAAGACCTAGCAGAACCACTTAAGGCACCCTTCAGCTACAGCCTCAAAACAAGTAACATTCCATGTGAATAGAGGGCCACAATGGTCATCTCTCTTCATAAGGGTTGGACCATCACCCAATCCCTGGAACTGTTGACCCATCAGTCTGACAAGTTTGATATGCAAAGCCATGGAATTATCATGGAAATGATCAGCAAGGACACTGGCAACCTACAGACACTGGACCCATCCCAGTTTGATTTTGTTAAGAGAAGGTCTTGCCTACTCAGCCTGTTAGACTTCTTTGAGCAGGTCACCACATCTATGGATGAGGGGAAATGGTGCATACCACCTACCTTTACCAGCCAAGATTGTCTGTACAAAACTCCACTCGGGTATTGTTGCCATCGTAGCTAGGCATAAATCTCTACATAACTCCCTGGTATTCTGGCTGGCTCACTGATAGGACACAAGATGTCAGGATTGGTGAGACCACCTCTGCCAAGAGACCAGTGAGTACCCCAGGTCTCCATTCTGGGCCTACTCCTATTTGGCAGCTACTTATCGGAAGTAAAGATTAATGTCAAAGACATCAGTCTCAGCAAGTTTGCAGATGACTGTAAATTGGGAGCTGTCATAGATTCCTCCCATGACATCAACATCCTACAAGAGGGTCTAACACAAACAAATGACTGGTGCCAAAGCCACATATTAAAATTCAATGCAAAGAAATGCATTACAGTACCCTTTGGGAAATTGTCCACCCAAGCTAATTACTTCATCGACCCAACACTCTAGTCATAGGTGAATCTATAGTCAGGCACACTGACGTTCCACTCACAAAGCTAAACAAGGAGAAAGTTACTGTCAGCTGCCTGTCGGGTGACAGGGATCTATATACAATATGTCAGGTCAAGGTCCTCCCACAAACAAATTACAATACTCAGTCATTGTCCATGTTGGTGTGAATGACCTGAGATGTACCTCCTGGACTACATGAAAAGAGATATGGAATCCTGCCATCACCCAGAATGATACCACAGTACAAGGACAAAATGATTGACTTCAACAATTGGCTAAGCTTCTGGTGTCATTCTAAGGGGATCCAGTATCTGTCTGCCTGGGATGACATGATCGACAGACCACGATGCTTTGCCAGAGATGGCCTGCACCTGTCGCCATTGGAATTCCGGATACTGGCTAAGGCTCTTGCCATCCCTATAGTGCCTTTTTTAGGCAAGGTTCAAATGACAAATTCACCACCTTAACAGGTACAAGCAAGCAAAATTTGAGGGTAATGCTACTCAATGTTAGAAGTCTAAACCTCAAAATGCATTCAAATGGAGAACATCGACATCTGTGTAGTGACAGAGACCTGGTTCAAGGCTCCAGAGAGCACCCTTGCATTACCAGGCTATAATTCATACCACACCTTTTGGCCACCTAACCTGGACCAAAACACTAAAGGAGGAAGTGTGTCCATATTCATTAAGGATATCCACACCTCCAGGCTAGTTGCTCAGCATAATGCATCCGAGATTATCCAAGTGCAACTGACTCTGGGCACCACACAAAAAATTGTAACTACTGCTAGATCCCCCCCATGCCCCCCAGATTCCAACTCCTCATTTCTTGATACACTGGAAAATATTAGGGTAAAACCCAACACCCTAATAATGGGCAATTTCAACTACCCCACCATTAACTGGGAAAACTGCTCATGTACCAACTCTTTTCTCAACGTTTTCTGGAATTCATAAATTCCAATGCCTTGGATCAACTTATCCACACCCTCACCAGGGGCAACAATATCCTAGATCTGATCATTACCAACATGGGCGACTGGTGTTTCACACCAGAGGTCAGTTCCTTATTGGTCAGATCCAACCACAAGCTAATCACCCTAGACATCCACATCCCACCCCTACCCCCCATTAGGGAAACCACCGTAAAAAAATTCTCCAAAGCCAACTTCACGCTTCTTAAGAAAGAAGTAGCAAACTTCACGACATCCATGCAGACGGACAGTAGAGGTATGACTGTTGAATCCTACACAAATGCACTTTATATGCACTTACATGAGTGCAAGGATCATGCTATCCCTAACAGAACCAAGATGCTATCCTCCAAAAAAGGAAGCCAATCTGGTGGTCCCCTGCCATAAACAAACTCTACAAGAGAAGAAAGAAACTGTTGCAAAAAAGAGTAAAATCCCATGACTGGAGGAACTCCCTGGTCAGCCTCTGTAAGAAATTGAGATCCCTCATAAAATCCTCCAAAGCTAGTTACAAACCAAAATCGCCACTGATTCTAAAGACAACCACAAAGCATTCTATAGCTATGTCAAGAATTTCAATGGCAACACTCAGATCTGCTCTGAGTTACAGTACAATGGCACTAAATATACAGAACCAATTGATACTGCCAACATCCTGGCAGACAGGTTCAGTGCTAACTTTACCCCCTCTCACCCCCTAAATGGCCCATATCTATACAGGAAGAATGCAGAGTTCCTGTAATCATGGCTGAACAGGTAAAAACCACACTCTCCAAAGCCAGGAACACAGCATCAATGGGACCTAACAACATCCCAGGCTGCATTCTACATGAACTGCAGGATGAATTGTTACCTCACCTAGGCACCATGTTCATTCATAGCCTCACCTCAGGCTTTGTGCCCACTGAATGGTGCACAGCAATGGTTATCCAACTCCACAAAGGGGGAGCCACCACACACCCCGGGAACTACCGCCCCATTAGTCTAATGAGCCTGGTCTGCAAGGCCATGGAAAGTATCATCATGGAACTTATAAACAAAGACATTGGTAATCTCTAAACTCTGGACCCCAGCCAGTTCGGGTTTGTAAAAGGCAGATCATGTCACCTAAACCAGAAAGACTTCTTTGAAGCAGTCACCAAAGCTGTAGACGAGGATAAGGTGGTTCACACAGCCTATCTAGATCTTGCCAAGGCTTTTGAAAATATCCCCCACTCTGGAATTATAGATAAGCTCACTAAACTAAGTATAAATCCCTATGTCACAAGATGGGCTGCCAACTGGCTCACTGACAGAACCCACACTGTGAAAGTAGCAGACTCTAAATCCGACTTCAGACCAGTGACAAGTGGAGTATCACAGGTTTCAGTCCTGGGTCCTCTCCTGTTTGGTTTCTCCTTTTCTGAAATACAGGCTAACACAGAAGGTCTTTGGCTAATGAAGTTCGCAGATGACTGCAAGCTAGGAGCCATAACTGAAACTCCTAACGATGTGGACATCCTACAAAAGGGCCTCATGGAGACAGATGCCTGGTGTCAAAGCCATGGCCTCATGCTCAATGCCAAAAAGTGCATTGTCATCCCCTTTGGTAAAAACTCTGTACCCATGAGCTACAGTCTACTTAACACTGAAAGTGTAATAAGAGACCTTGGGACACAGGTGGAGAGTAGTCTCTCCTTTGATAATCAAATCACCACAGTAGTCAGGAAATCCTTCTACATGGCACACCTCATCACAAAAGGTTTCTCATCCAGGAAAAACGAGGTCGTTGTTCCCCTCTACTCGTCACTCATTAGACCCATTATAGGGAACAACACCCCTTTTGGTATGTAACTCACAAGACATCTACAACAACTGGAAAGGCCGCAGAAATACCTCACAAAAAGGATTACTGGCCTCAAACAGATGAAAACTCCAGCTTTACTCCATCAGAGGCAATCTCTGCCTAACATACAAAGCTATGTCAAACCTAGAGCTGTTGGACATGCTCCACTTAAAGAAATCCCATTCCCTCCTAGCTACACACTCTAGGGACCTAAACCTTGTCACCACAATAAACAGAACATGCTGGAGGGATAGATTCCTGTCCCAGAGACTTCCCATACTCTGGAACAAACTACCTGTCTATATCAAACAAAGCTCTTCATTAGCACTCTTCAAGAAAAATCTTGATGATTGTATGGGAAATAGGAAATTCACCCCGGGGATCACCTCTGTGGCTCTGCTCGACAGGGGCACAGGAAAATAATTTTCTTGGGTGGCGAAAGGTTGAAACTTTTGGCTAGGCTTATATAGGCCCTAGGACCAATAGCCTAGTACCTACCTATGAACCTATGAAAAAAAAACCCTAAGAACTGACCCAATAGCTAGGGAGATAGGAACATATGTAGATAATAATCTAGCCTTTGAACAACACGTAGCCATGATAGTAAAAAAATCATTCTATGTTGCACAACTCATAAGCAAGAATAAGAAAGTCATAATACGACTCTACTCAGCTGTTATCAGATCCAACATTAAGTACAATGTCCCCTTTGGCATGTTCCTAACCAGGCACTTGCAATAGTTGGAACCCCATCAAAGGTTTCCTCACCAGGAGAATCCATGGTATGAATACCCTGTCCTACAAAGATCACCTTACGGCCCTGTCTCCGTACTCATCTCCTACAAGTTACTGAGAGTCGATCTATGCCTAGCATATAAGGCATCCTCAGATACAGCTCTGATAGTTATGTAGCACATGCGCAAAACAAACAGCACCAGAAACACTAGATCCAAGGGCCAACATGTGTCTCAAAGGATCACTGTATTATGGAATACGCTCCCCATTTACATGAAGCAGAGTTCGTCCCTGACTCTGTTCAAAAGAAACCTTGATCATTGGATGGGAAATTGCAAATTCACCTCCAGTCAGGCCCCCATGTCTGTGATGGACAGAGAATGACAGTAAGTAAATTCATCCCCAAATAATATACCCCCCTGATAACCCTTAGCTACCAGTTTACTGATGTACCTGACCATATAGGCAACCAAGGAACTTGGGGACAAATCTGAGTTGAGTTGCATGGATAGGCTTGAAGACTGCAGTGACCCTGATGGTCGCTAGCCTATTAGAAACCTATGAATAAGCACACTATTTCAAAGGTGCCATTGCAATGATTAAATCTGTTTTTGACTAAATAAGGGGGCTAGAAGTGGGTGGGAGGGAACAATATCTTTTGTGGGACAGGTGCCCATTTTTTAATAAGGGAAGATGGAAAAGGATGTAGGGGACATTAAAGGCATGGTAAGTGGCTGGGGATCAGAAGCAAGGGCACATGCACAAATATAACAGAGAAAAAGACTGACAGGGGAGGTCCTGACTCACTAAGAATGGGGGGGGGGCAGAATGTCAAGAGAGAGATGCACAAACAAAGAGAGTACACTGGTGATGTGAGGGACTGAACAATAAATTGGGAGGGCATTGATGCACAAGGGTGAAGAACACTAGAATGGTGGTTAAGATGGATAAAGACTTCCATATTGCACTATCTCTGCAATACCCGGGGAAAGTCAGGCAGCACCCTGATCACCCACCCCACTGAGCCCTGCCTGACATGGTGATAGCAGGGGCAGGTAGTGATGTGACTCTGCTAATTGCAAGCCGCCCCTTTTAGGAAGTCAATGAGTGATTCTAGTTGCTGGTCTATCATAGTCCCACGGTGGTCCCACCATCTCTACCAACTTCTTGCATGTGAGAAATTCCTAACCCCCAGCACTACCCCCTGGAGGGAACAATGGCACTCACAGATGGTAAAATACCACCAGGGTCAGAAAAAGTGGCCTTATGACTATCGCCTGCTGCACCCACTGGGGAAGCAGCCTGGAATATGAGTGGGGAGCATGCAGGGGATGGTTAGGCCTGGTCATGGACTGCTGACCCTGGCCACACAACTGGCAGTGTTGTGGCAGTTGCTGTACCAAATGAAAAAAGAAATGAAGAAAAATAAAATAATAATCAGAAAATAATTTCAATAAAAAGGATCACGGCAAATGAAGGGAGGGAAGACAGAAAAAATATTTACATAACATACAGATAAGTAATAGATATGAAATGCATTTAAGGACTTAACTATATACAACTACATCAGCACAGCTATATAATGGCAATGGGGACCGAATGGAGAGATGCAAAGTCAGCAAGCATAGGAGAGTAGTGGTGCTGAAATTGAATTCATCCTCAAGTCTTGGTGAGTACCTTCATGAGGTGGACCCTGTTTTTCTACAAAATCTCACCAAGGCGACACTGATATGTAGACTGTATTTATACAGCATATATCATGGATAGAAGTAGGTTAAAAATTAAAAAAGATAGCTGGGTGCACAAGACTCAGGATAAAAAAATGCCCAATCCTGGTAGGTGTACTGGTACCAGAACTGGAAAAAAATGACATTGTAGAATACTCAAAATATGGAAACATTCCTACAGTGGGGCCAGGCCAGGCCCAGGGGGAGGATGCCCCCCCCCCCATTGTAGAAGAAAGTAGCAGTCCACAAATATCACAAAAACTGACAGGCCAAAGAAGAGCCATAAAGGCAATAGAGTAGACTGTTGAGGATAAGAAATAAATGATGTATTGTTACTATTGTGCAAAAAGCCCAGAATTCCCAGACACAATATATACAAAGAGATTAAGAGAGAAACTAGAGGAAAGAAAAATACTTCCTCAAGAAAACCTGTCAGAAGCTTCAAAAAAAACTTTGTGGTCATTAATACAACAGATTTAAAAAAAAACAGTATATAGACCAAGAAAATTTGATCTGTTTGGAAAGAGAAGCATCTGAGGAAGTGTGAAAATATAAACAACAAAACCTAGATATTTTTGAAAAGTATAAAAAAGAAATACGGACATGGGAAAGAAAGAGAGGTTTGATGTGGTGCAATATGTATGCAAAGGAGAAAGACAAATTATTCAACATAAAAAGGCAGCCCCAAAGATATTTGAAGAGAAATACAGGCAAAGACATCCAAACAAGGAAAATTTCACAATAAAAAAATAATATCACAAAGAGGGAGTGTAGAAAAGAAGATTAGTAAAGTAGAAGTTACAAAATAGAAGTTGAAGTTGTGGAATGTCTGTGAAGTGAAGGATTTGGTGTAGAAGGTCTAACACAGGTTAAATCACAGCATGATGAAACGAGCCCCCAAAGTAAGGAGAACCAGGAAGATCAGGAGACATCTGAAGAAGAAATATGGACATGGGAAAGAAAGAAAGAAAACGAGATTTAATTTGGTGTAATATCTATGCAAAGGAGGAAGCAAAACTAGCCAATACAAAAAGAGCAGCACCAAAGATATTTGAAGAGAAATACAGGCAAAGGAATCCAGACATGGAAAACTTTACAATATAAAAAATAAGAAGGCAAAGAGGAAAAGCAGGAAAGGAGATCAGTAATGGAGCAGTTAAAGAAATAGAAACTGAGGTTATGGAGTACCTCCAAAGTGAAGGATTCAGTGTAGAAAATCTAATTCAGAAAGCACCACAAAAGAAGAGCCATGGAACTCCAAATTAAGGGAAACCAGTAGAATGGGAAGCAATTGGTCAGATGCCATATCAAGATATTTTGGAGCTTTCCACAGGAAACAAGTATAAACATTCACTTGAAGCTGGGTGGCAAGGGAAGGAACAGGAAACTGTGGAAAGTCTGACACAGTTAACGTTGACGAGTGATAAGCCAGTGAGTTCTCATATGACAAGGCAATGGCTAGCACCGGATGAAATTGAAGAGAATGTGCCAAGGGAAGATGCAATAGAACTTTCTGTAGAATGCTCACAGGAAATGGAAAACAAAAAAATGTGCCCTTAGTTTAGAAGAAAATGAGCTAAGAGAAGAGTTGCTTGATTTAATAGAGATAGATAGACATATTAAGATCAATGAAAGAAATAGATTGCAGAAGGTCAATAAAACTCAAAAAGTCAGAAGTCTGATAAAACAAATGAACACAATAATTAGGACTGTCCATAGAGATCCATGCGATATAACAGAAGCAAACATGATATATTACTGTGCAACTAAATTAATAACTGATAAAGTTCTACCACAAGAACACAGGGTAGTGAGGGAAAGGAAGGGGAGATATTGAACACCATCATGGAAATATTGAATATAGAAAACTATAAAGCAACTAAGACAAGAAGATATATGTGATAAAAGCAATGCGCAGTATTAGAACAGATCAGGATATATCATGCACTATCACAAATAAACTTAAAATCTCAGCACAGGCAGAAAAACTTAGAAGATACACAGATAAATATATAGGAAAAGCACAAAATAAGCAATATACTGATGACCCAAAAAAGTTTTATAGAGAACTGGGAAAAAAGGTAAAAGGAACTGAAAGACCACCAAAAAAAGAAGAAATAAATACATTTTGGAGAAGTATCTATGAAGATTCCATGGAACATAAAGTTGCTAAATGGATAGAAGTAAAATAAAGAATAAGAGGTTTAAAGGTACAGGATATGAAATGGGATGAAGTAACAGCCAGAGAGATTGAAACAAAGTTAAGAAAAGCCTCTAACTGGAAAACCCCAGGCCTGGATGCATTACCTAACTTATGGTTAAAAGTATTAACATCTTTGCATGAAGATTTAGCCATGAGTAAGAATTATTTATTTATATGCGTACCCCAAACAGACACCAACCTGGCTAAAAACAGAAAAAAATGTTCCTGCTTAAGAATGAACCTGCAAGCTATCCTAAATATTATAGACCAATAACTTGTCTTCCATCAGCATATAAACTATACACTGAAATTGAAGCTGACAGAATCTATAGTAATTAAGAAGAAAACTCAATTATGGCAATAGAACAAAAGCGCAATAAAAGAAAGACATATGGAACAAAGGATCATTTGCTGTTAAATAAAGTCATAGTAGAGAACTGTAAAAAGGGGAAGAATCTAAGTATGGTATGGATTGACTACAAAAAAGCATTTGATAGTATCCCACATTCATGGATAAAAGAGTGGTTAAAAATGTATAAGATACACCCTACACTGATCACCTACATTACAGTGACCATGAAACAGTGGCAAACCACTTTGCAATTAAGCCATGATAAAGGACAAATTATTATTCTAGGGATAAAAATTCAAAGGTGGGTATTCCAGGGTGATTCTCTGTCACCGCTGCTATTCTGCCTTGCCCTTACCATATTAAGCTGTCTACTTAACAGCTTAGGCCACGGCTATAATTTGGCTCCTAGAAAACAACAAAGTGTAAAGACTTCTCATCTTCTCTTTGTTGATGATTTGAAACTTTATAGTTCATCAGATAAGGAACTGAAAGTATAACTGCAAGTTGACAAAACTTTTTCAGATGATATAAGAATGTCATTTGGTCTTGATAAATGTGCAAAAGCAACCTTTAAAGCAGGAAAACTGCAGCACCAAGAAAATATCAGTCTGAGATAGGAATGTGATATAAAATAACTTGAGCAAAAGGAAGTGTATAAATATTTGGGAAATGATGAAGGATCAACAATAAAACATGAACAAATGTGAATAAAACAAGTACTTTAGAAGACTTAAATGAATCCTGAAAACAGCATTGACATCTAGGAACAAAATCCAAGCTATAAACCAATTTGCTTATCCTGTCTTAACTTACAGTTTTGGAGTGATTGACTGGCCCCAAAATGTGTTGGATAGATTAGACAGGAAAACAAGAAGGATGCTTCATGCTCACCAAATGATTTATAAAAATCAGTGCATACCACCATTATATATTCCCTGTTCTGAAGGAGGGCTGGGCCTGCTTGACATTGATTACATGCACCGATCAGCATTCAATGGACTACACACATATCTGCTGACTTCACAAGACCCAAATGTAGTGAAAGTTTGAAACACAAGGAGAATAAATCTAAGATGACTTCCCTGCTTAAGCTAGTAGAAGCATATCGGCATCTAGCAGGAATGCAAATCAAATCACAAGTGGATAAAAACCAGGCAGCAACTGAATGTGACAAAAACCAAAAGAAAGAATATAAGGTGAAGGACCAGATGAGAAGGCAAGAAATGTGGAAAATACATAAATATAGTTGCAAGTATAGAAAACTTCTGGAAGAACCTCATGTTGATTAGGAATGAACACAGGAATGGTTACGGGAAGACGAATTCAAACCAAGAGATGAAAGGTTAATATTGGCGGCACAAGATAGTGGGCTACGTACACACTGGTTTACAAAGTCCATTGAACATATGGGAGAAACAGACAAATGTAGCTTTTGTAAAACAGAATTGCAAACTGTTGCACACATCATTGCTGTTTGCGACATACTAATGGCAGAAGGACTGATTACTGAAAGGCATAATAACGTGGTGAGACTGTTGCATTGGGGATTGTGATATTGAAGTGGCTGAAAAACACTGGAAACATGAACCACAAAGCATCATAAAAAATTATGAAGTCTACATCACATGGGATCATCCATTACCAAAAGTTCAAAAGATAGATGCTAGAAAACCGGATATAGTGGTCCAAGAAAAGAAGACAAAAGTAGCATTGATCATTGAAAGCTCCACATCCAGTGACTACAGTCTCCTGCATACAGAGAGAGACAAAGTCATAAAATATCAAGATTTTCAAGCAGAAAAAAGAGCAATGTGGAAGAAAGATACCCAGATAGTTCCAATAGTAGTGGGAGCAAGCAACCGGTCTTATAAAAAAGCATCTACAATCCTTTTTAGATATGCTACCAATACATGTAACTCTGTATGAATTGCAGAAAGAGTCATTACTGAACACAATGTGGGTGCTACAAAGAGCACTTCTGGCTGACATCAAAGAGTGAAACAATGCTAATTTCATGAACTTTAATCATACTTTGACTTAGGAATGGGGTCCATTCCCGTCAAGGTACTAAAAACCAAAAATATTAGGAGAAATTAAAATGGCAGAATCTGACTAACTATAAAAACTTATGATCTATATGCCTATATACTATGATGTGCTATCTAGAAAGTGGGATACAGGTAGTAGTCTTGGTGTGAAACTTGTGGGAAGGAATTAAACTGTCTATAGATTGCACTGACAACAATGGCAAACCTATGAGCCCCTGCCATACTATATGTATCCTATTGTCTAACACTAGTGGGTATTCAGGAAACAAACTACAAAGATCAAACAGACAAACTTAATAACTCTATTGTTCATATTCAGAATGACCACCAACTGTGCAATATGAACAGTCTGTGCATCTTAAAGATAGGCAGTTCTACCTGCCCAGGATGCCAGCAGATAGCTAGTACAATAATACGCAATCTTAAGACAATTGAAATTTCAGAAGGGAATGAAATAATATGCAACCCTGCAACTAGAAAGTCTTTCCATTCTCCTCCAGCACAAAAGACTATTCTCTTGTGTGGCATCCTCATCTATAATGCATTGATTATGCACACAACCAATCTATCTACAGATTACATAGTTACTTGCAAAACATCTGATACCCTTTCTCTGACCCCTCCTGTCTGCTGGATAGGTTTCTCTGACCTCTCCTGTCTACTGGATAAGAAGGTCCAGATGGTGTTTCCATAGGTCAAAGCAGTGGTGCCTGCACTGGTATGATGACAGCATCAGTGATATATATGCAAGAGTGTACCAGACATCCACCTTATGGAACCCTCAAATGAGTCCTATGCCAGGCACCCCCAGCATTTCCTATGCAACAGACACAGGAAGATATTGCTTTCCTTACTGCACCACCGAGATGCCCTGCCACCCTAAGTGCCCTTAGAAGCCATGGTCATTCACCAAGTTTCATTCCAGTGAACTATGGCAAGCCTGTCACAGTTATGCCCTTTGACTTTGGTGGTATGCATTATGTAACACAGGGCTTCACAGTCGTGTGACCTGTGGTGGTGTAGCCATACTGTAGCTCTGAAAATATTGACATGGCATGGTAGTGTGACAGTGTGAATGATGGCATGAAAAGTCTGCATTAGCGGCAGCTTGCCTAACATTGACAGCAAATATGCTCTTTAATACTGCCAACACTTGAATGCTGTCAAACTAGCATATATTTCAAGATATCCTAGACAGGGTCATTGACCCACCCATATATGTTCAGTGCACTTATCAAGTGCTCGGGGGAATGCACAAGACTAAGGAAGTTTCTTAGTGTGATTTGGCTCACAAATGCAACACACAAAGTGTGATTCAGTAGCATTCATTAGATGGTGCCCACTTAGCATGACTGTACTACTCAGATCCTTTAATTTACATGCTATAAACCTTGCCAGTCCCCGTTAACCTCATGGTACTACAGCAGATTATCTTGTGACAGCCTCCCAAACTGCACTCACAGGTAGCAAATCTTTCTTCTTTAGGAGTTGCTTGTCTTTCTGAGAAAAGTTTGAACTTCAGAGTTTGTATTTACATGCTGCCTCCACCAGCAACGTTAATTTAAAACTGCATAGACAATGTACTTTGTGAAGTGTGCCTGCTACCCTCCATCTAACACACACACATGGCACCTGGTTAATATGAGTCACATCACCATACACACACTTGTCCTGTATGACCTGTGCAAATGGTGATAACTGTGAGCTAACCTCTGTACAGTGTATGATGCACAGTGTGGATGAGCACAGCCTGGTTGTAGGTTTGTATGCATCACTTTGTTTTTTTAATGCTTTATTCTGGCCTACAGTTATGAAGCAGTCACTGTGCCTTGCCATTGCCACTGTATGCTGTGTTTGTCTTCATCTGACTTAGTCCTCATTGTGTCAGCTTATAAGGACTCTTCATTGGATTCTTGCCCCCACTACCTGGTGTGATGGAACTTCCTCCTGCATTTGTACTCCCTGTCACAACTATTTTATCAAAATCATATTATGTAATGCAACACAGAATGAAAATATATGTGCCAGGGTCACACTGCAGGATACCGCCAGATGTATCCAGGCAGTGAAAGCAGGCCTTCAACAGACCAAGCACATTCTTCATGATGACCGGACTTTGTGACAGGCATAGCTGTAGTCATGGTCTGCTACAGTCTGTGGATTTTTGACAGGTGTCATTAACCACGGATCCAGGGAATATCTGGCATCACCAATAAGATGCTCTTCAGGAAAATCACTGTGCACAAACTGCTGATATAGGTCACATGTGTGCTATATGTGGGAGTAATGGGTACTGCCTGGGTGATCTGTACACACATTGTAGATTATACCTTGTGCATTGCAGACCACCATCTGACAGCTGATGGAGTGGTAAACTTTACAATTAACATATAGTCTTGCATGTTCACCAGGTGAGGCCATTGTTTCAATGTGAGTGCAGTTTCAGGAGCCCACTACCTCTGGGGAAATAGGGTGTTTCATAAAAAGCCTGCAGGGTATTGTTTCTCTCCTCTGTGGCACAACTAAACCACATATGCTCACCCATATGCTATACCATGCTATTGAGAGGCTGGTGCACACTTCTCAACATCTTAGAGCAAGAAATCTGGACAAAGCCATCAATAACAGGGGCCAAAGGCTCCAAAATAGAGACAATTTTAAAAATGTCTCTTACAAACTTAGAAAGTTGATAGAATAACATATTTTGTACTAGAGTGAATTTTCTGAATGATATGAAGTCCGAAACTCAAATATCTGTCATTATCTTCTGACTTATGTGTTCAATAATTTGCCAGTGATATGAAAAACGAACCAAAATTATGATGTAAAAATCTGGACATTCTGAGAAAATCTGTACAGTTGAGAGGTATGTGCTGGTGGAGTATCCTTGAGGCAAGTGCATGGTATACCCTTACCTTTTCCACCTTTGTTTACTGAAAGATCCCTGTATTTAGTATTCTCAAAGCCACACATACCTTGGTATACACAGAGATAGATACTCCACACATCCCAGAGGCCTGCAGATGAGAGTGACACATCTCAACAAGCTCCTGCGTGGTGACTCTATCAACACTGTAGCATTCCACAATTTCAGTGTTGTGAAGAGCTTGAAATGTTAGGAACAGACTGATAACAAAGTAACTTCTGGCACAACGACATGCAACACTGTGATAGTCAGTGGCGAGTTCAACCTGTTGTATATATACGTTCGTTACTGCTGCAAGTACCCAACACATCATTCCAATATATATATATATATATATATATATATATATATATATATATATATATATATATATAGACATATACACACATCTTTGAATCAGTTTGCCACATATGTGCCTCTGGAACATGCTTCCCATCTATTTGATGTGTAGTTCATCCAAGCACTTATTCAAGTGCAAATTGAATAAGTGGATGGGGAATCATAATTTTACCCCTGATCTGCCACCTATGCTTCTTTTAGAAAGAGGAAGCTAATAAATGCTCAATCACTCATACCAAAGCTATACCCCCAATAAAATGAGTGCAAATGTTCACTCGTTCACACCGAAGCTATATCCCCAATAAAATGAGTGCAAATGCTCACTCATTCATACCGAAGCTATACCCCCAATAAAATGAGTGCAAATGCTCACTCGTTCATACCGAAACTATACCCCCAGTAAAATGAGTGCAAATGCTCAATCAGTCATACCAAAGCTATACCCCCAATAAAATGAGAGGTATCAGTACCTGCCAAATATATTTGGTGAGCATGGCTAGGCTTAAAAAGGCCCTTTAGGTTTGTTAGCTCAGTAATTACCTATGAAGCTATGAAGCTATAGGATATGGCCTGCTTCCATGCTTGATATGATACTACGTAAAAGGTTAGCGAACAAATTAGTCACACATAGAGTGAATCAGAGGGTGGCAACACCAGTAAAACGCTGGATAAAAATAAGACACTGAGGGCTATGAACAAATAGAAAAATGTTGGGTATAATTCAGAACTTGGTGATGGGCATTAATATAACTGGGATAGAAAGTCAGAAGTAGAGGTAGTTTTATACCCTTAGCTATCAATAGAGGCTATAAGCAATATCCGCTTACTCAGTTTCATACAAACTCCTTATGGGCAATGTATGCCTCACCTACCATGCCATTAGAAACCATGTTATCTTTGATCTCCGCTATCTCCACTGGTGCAATAGCTTAGCAAACACCAGAATCAGAGACATAAATGTTCAGCAGCAAATAAATAGAAAGTGATGGAGAGAGAGAGAGAGAGATTCATTACGCAGCATCTCCTCCTATTTCTGGAATAAGCTATCCCATAGGGTAAGTAGTATATTACATTATCATACTTAAAACAGAGTCTGGATTCCTCAGTGGGTAACCTCAAATTTACCCCAGGACTAACTGGCTTAACCTTCCTAGGAAAGGAAGTACAGCTTGAGGGTGGATCTTGACAAGGCATTGATGGTCATGAGACTAAATTACCTTGCAATATCTATGAAATCTTTGAATGAATGAAACCTGAACCACTTAAGTGAAAAAGCAGCAGAAATCTTTAGAAAATGTACATGGCCTACTTGCCAGTATTTTAGTAATATCTGTGCTATATCCTGTATCCTTTACTAGGAAGCAAGGTTATACAGTTAATGATTAATTTGTGGAAGAAGGCCGCTGAACCCACTCAACAGGCAGCTTTCTTATTTACTCTGTCATGACGTGGGGCTGGGATTAACAAAACCTGCAAGGTATTTAATATGCAATATTTCAAGAATGGTGTCTTAAGAAGATGGGAAAAGAGTCATAGCAAATGTACTAAGGGAATTTAGAAAGAAATTCACATTTCAATAAATGATATCTCAGTGGTACTGCTAAAGTTAAAGTCGACTGACTCCATGCGTAAAGTAATGATTAAGATTATAAAATGGGGAGTAAGTATTGAGATTGTGAAATGAAAGAAAATAATGTGCATACGATTGCAATGAAAGAGAAGTTCCATCCTAGACTAATATACACCGCATAAAGATTTTAGTGATGTCATTGACTTGATAAATAGGGCAAGTCTTATATTTTACTCCTAATTTTACTATCTATCAACACCTGAAACTACTGTATGAGTGTGGGAACAGTTGTTTATTGAAACAGTAGAAAGATGACAGCACTTAGATGACCCCCTCCCCTTTTGTTTAACTGTTTTAAGATTATTAGCACACCAGATTAGTTTAGTGGATGGACCAAGAGCATGATTTGATTAGGAAACAATTCAGTGAGAACTGACTTATTTATATCTGATGTTAAATTATTCTAGTTTGTGATCAGGAACAATGGGCCCTACCTTTCTGGTTGGATCTCTAATGGTTTAGACCACAATTTCTAGCAGCCAGGCAGGGGCAGATGATAGAAAAGTAACAATGCACAACTGATATGTTTCCTGGATGATATAAGCCAAGTTCATTTACTGCTTTACAACTCATAGCTGGATGATGCCATTTCTACCCACCACAACAGGGGCAATGACCCCAAAACTTGAGAGTATACTCTTCCATACTTTATAGACAAGTTTGATGTTATTGGCCCTGTTTACTCTGGAAAAGTGGTTTACAAAACAAAAAATGCAGATTTTTATAAAAAATAGGCAGAGGTGGAAGAAGAAAAAAAATAATTTTTTAAAGATATAAATAACAGCCTGAGTGCAGTAACATGGTGATGGATAGCACTTAGTGATTACAGTCAGACTTATATTCACTGCGGGGTACAAGGTTACTTATGGAGAAGAACAGGAAAGAATACACTAAGGGAATGTTTTCAGCCTTGCACATCAGGATTTAAGTTCATTGGGAGTTACAAGCCTAGACCTAAAAATAAGGAAAGTGATTTGGAAACAGGAAGCATTTGGTGAAAATTTTATATGTATTTATATAAGATTTGTTTACCGGGAAAGTCTGACTGGGACAGAGCCCATTTTCAGTGGAGACCTGGAGAGAAATGCTCCAGACACATGTCTTTGGAATGTGGGAGGAAACAGGAGCACCCAAAGGAAACCCACATGAATGAACGGAGAGCATGTAAATTCCACACAGAAGGCACCCCAGCTGAGAATCAAACCAGAGAACCTCTTGCTGTGAGGCGACAATGCTAACCACTGCATCACTGGAAACAAGAAAGAAAAAGAAAAAAAGAGCATAATGTTTTTTCCCACTGCCTGCCAACCTTCAGTTCCCTGCAATCTACTGGTCATTTTATTCCTCTCAGCCAGTTCCAGCCCCTTTGTTCCCTAACAAGCTAGAACCAGTTGCAGAGCTGTCATTCTGGCAGCCATCAAGTTTTTTGTTCTGCTTATGGTCCTATTGCCACCACAAGTGGTTGAGAGAAGCACTCACATTACCACAGAAAGCCTGGCTGTGCCCTTCCTAACATGATCATGCCTCCAAATATACACTGAAGAGGGCTACCATCCCAGGCTTGGCTGAGCCAAGCTCACGCCCCCAGACTATAGTCCTATTTATTGCTTGCAGTCATACCTACTAACTGTACAAATTTACACAGAATGCCCAGCTTTTTACCTCATGATTTTCATCTGTTTCTCATACAATTCTTGGTTTTCTGGCAAATCATTGAGGATTCAAGTCAGAAAATAAGGACAGACACTTAATCTTCAGTCTCCATACCCTTCAGCAAATTCATGCCAATGCAAAACCAGTTATTCTATCAGCTTTCTGAGTCTATAAGAGCACTATTTAAAAAAATGTCTTTATATTTGGGCCTTTGTTCTCCCTCCCATTATTTGTGGCTTTTCCCAAATTTCTTGCATTAAGAGGTTGGCAAGTATGCTTGCAACCTCTACCTGCATGGTGGCTATCAGCCAACTGAAACATAATTCCTTCAGAGGGTGGAAAAGCTGGCATCGGCCATTCACTCTCACCCTTCCCTACCCCACCCACCCTGTTCAGCACCCAAGTCCCTACTCAAAATTAAGACATCTGGGTCATAGGGCTTCATCCTTATGTGCCACAAAGTCTGACTTTAACAGTATGATGCTTTTAGAATTATAAGATATTGTGATCTTCATGTGAGAAACAATGGACATAGCTGGTGGAAATGGTGAAAGAGTCCTCCTTAACACAAAATGTCATATTTTACCATGTGATTTTCAATATAAATTTACATTAAGAAAAATATAATTTGGGTAAATTACCCAATCCCTATATGTCATCCACATATCCCACCCCCCACATCCTCTAAATTTATTTCTCACCTTAGTCTCACCCTCACAAGCATACAGCCAATCTACAACTTCCTTCTGCCAAAACCTACCTACCCAATAACAACCTCTTACATCACCAAATTATTATAAATGACAAATACTTTGACCCACTTATAAAACTCTACTACCAATCCATAACACCTTCCTCCACAGAAACCTAACCAACCAATAACATCATCTTACAGCTCCTTATTACTGTAGCTGACAATACCTGTTCTATACTGTTCACTTAAAGATGCCCTCCTTTAAAACATCACATACCCTAAACTCACCACTCCCCACCATGATACAGTGTTTCACTCTAACCTCTCTTAAACTCAAATTATTAACCTGCTCTACATTTTCCCAAACACAACTTCCTTTATACTTCACCTACTACCAAAAGACACATGATCACAATGTAGCCCCTTCATCTATCCAGTTCAATATAGCTTCACTCTTGTATAAAAATAACTACACTGACTCTCTTAAGCCTAAATACTCCATACTTCCAAAAAAGGTTCAAAGGTACTATCAAAGCAAAAACTAAAACAACACATTCATATGTGTACAACTGAATTTACTGCTAACAGGTGATATTCACACCAACCCTAGACCCAAGTTATTCCACATGTAATAAATCAATCCTGCCCATAAAATGAAATTCCTCTCCCAGAAAAATAAGTAATAGCAACAAGAAACCCAATCTATTTCATAAGAACATCAGTAGGGTTGTAAACAAAATTCCAGAACTACATGCATGGATAAAATCTCACTCCACTAACATATTAGCAATAACATAATCTTGGCTAAAACTGAATATTAGCAAAACAGAAATACCCCCTCCCTGTCTTTAACATTCTTAGAGATGATAGATTAAAGAAAAAAGCAGGAGGAGTAGCAATAATGTACAACCTGCCACATTTTATGTCTCCTATACCCTCCTTCCTCAATGCCAAACTACTTCTAAGTAGCCTAAGTAGCCTAAAACTAATACACACAAAACAATGTCTGTGGCAGCCCTTTATATCCCACCTGGAGACAATATCAACACATTGGAGGATATCCTATCCTAGTTATCTGATAACATATGCACAGAGACAATTATATTAGGTGATGTTAATGCTATCATTGTCCTCATTCGACTGTGTCAATAGATTTGGGAGGGAAAAACATGGCCAACTGACTGGAGAATCTCATTGTTTATACGTATACCAAATAAAGGAGATGCTAAGGATTGTAACAACTACAGATCAATTGCATTAATTCCATATGCCAACAAAATACTGCTGAAAATAATACAATAAAAGCTATAATCATAAGTTGAGCAAGAACTGCCCGAAGTTCAGGCTGGTTTCAGAAAAGATCAAGGAACAAGAGACATTACTGCCAGTGTTAGATATTGGAGAAGAGCAAAGAATACCAAAAGCCCTATACATTTGCTTCATTGACTACAGTAAAGCTTTTGACTGTGTGGATCGTGATACACTATGGAGAACTCTAGCACAAATGGAAATACCCAAACACATAACTCAACTGATAAAGAGCCTTTATGAAAATCAAGAAGCTGCAGTGAGAACTAATCTTGTCACCATACCTATTTAAATCCTCCCAAAGGAAGCATGACATCACTGTGGGCTTGGTATTCATGTGATCTAGATTGGTGTATATATGGACTCAGTTTTTCAAACATTGTTTTATCTGAAGAAGTCTTCATTAAGAAGACAAAGGCGCTTATCTTTTATTTGTTTTTATCAGCATTTCAATATTAAAACAACCTTTCTAGCATGAATTGTAGCTCCAGGTGTATTGTGTCCATACTTTTGAATTACCTTGGTTTGCAGTTTGTTCTTTGTGGATTACTTCTGAGAAGTAGATTCTAAACAATAAGGACCCCAGCAATGAACTCTGTGGAACACCACTGGTTATGGATCTGCTGGTAGAGGTTGCATCTCCTATTTTGACTGTATCTGATCTGTCTGTGAGCCAGTTTGCAACCCAGCTGACAATATATACGTTTATCCCCAGCTGGGTGAGTTTATCAATGATGCCTGAATGAGGAATAGTGTCAAAGGCCTTGGGTAGGTCCAGGGAGGCCGTATGCAGAGATTTGCTTTCATCCAGGGCTTTGGTGACTGTCTTGAAGAAATCCACCAGATTTAACAGGCACAACCTCCCTTTAATGAAGCCAAAGTGGGTTGGGTCAAGCATTTGGAGGTTTCCTATGTCTTTGTTGATAAGGTCGTGATAATTCTCTCCATGGCCTTACAGATAAGGTTGGTCAGGTTTATGGGTCTGCAGTCTCCCACATTAGTGGATGCACCCCCTTTAGCAAAGGGATGATGGAACCTGTTTTCCATTCAGCAGGGACAAAACCAGTTCCTAAGCTGTGGTTGAAAAGGGTACCCATACCCAATGGTGCTGCTAATTCCTGTTTAAAAATGTTAGGAATCCAGCATGGGATGTTGCTAGGTCCCATAGATGCTCCTTAGAGATACTAGGTGGACAACAGGTGGTAGGGATGCTTTGGGGTATATGTGGCAGGGACAGGGGTGAGAAATTTTCGCTGAACCTGTCCACTAGCAGATTGGCTATTTCCAAGAGGTCTGTATATGTGGTGCCATTAATAACAAGATGTCCTTACATTCACCACTGCAGTATTCATCAATTATGGGACTGTCTGCCATGGATGCCTGTCATCCGGCCAGTCTACCAAAGCCTACCATTGCTTTAAGGTACACTGAACATAACCTAAATGCTCTTCTTGTAGCCTAGGGCATAGGGCATAAAGGTGACGTTCAGGCGAACTATCCTCAGAACTTCTTTGCCGCCAGTCTGAATGCTGTTTCTAACCATTGGTCTGTTTGCCTACATCCATTTTCTGCAGTTTTTACTGTATTTTTGCATTCTGGTGACTTCTCTTATTTGCTGAACTCCTCACCATTGCAGATAAGCAACCAATTGGGGTTTTGTTCTTTTCCCTTGAATTTTTTGTGCTGTTTGGGGTTAATGTCATCCAGGAAGGGCAAATGCCAATGTAGGAGACAGGTTTCTCATAAAGACCACTATGATAAGTGCCTTTTTTGCCTAGGAGCTTCTCATGACCATACGTCTTCCTCAGTTTGTCAGGCACTCATCCCAAAAACTCTTCGGAGTAGGCTTTCTTCCCTTTCATTGTATGTAGAGAACCAGAGTCTTCAGCCATCAGGGAAGAAGAAGGTGAAAAAGGTAAGACTGGAATCTTCCACTGTCCAGCCTCTGCCTGTTGTTTCTCCTGAGGTTATTACAAACCCAGAGGCTCACCTGGCTGTGTTGTCAGATCTGCCATGTCCGGGTTAGAGGCTGGCGGGGATCTGGCAGGCAGCACATCTAAAGAGGCTTTGCAGGTGTCTGCAGTTGATTGTTTCCAAGGGGTCAAGGGGGCTACGCAGACTCTTCTTAAGGAAGAATTTCCTACTGCAGTTGTGGAATGCCATCCTGAGTCAGAGCCTTCTCAGTTTTCTAGGGCAGATGTTCCTTTAAAAAATAAACAGAAAACTAAACAAGTTTCTTCTGGTCTTAGGGATCCACAATCACAAAGTGAGTGGCAGGACTTTACTCAGGGGTTATTTAATGCTTTACTGTCATTAAGGCCTCCTCAAGGGGTTTCAGTTCCTGCTCCTCCTTGGTCCACTTCTCCACTTAAAAGGCCCAGGGAATTGAATGCTTCTGAGGAAGAGCTGGATTCTGATGAAGAATCCCTTACTTATTCTATTCAGATTTTTTTCTCCTTTAGCCTATGGCTCAGAAGAGGAGGAATCTAATAATCCTGGTACTCCTTCTGAGGAAATTTCCTTTGGGGGCACAATCTCCTGGATGATGGATTTTTTTAAGCGTGGTTGTGCTTAGGTCTCTGATATCCATAACAGGTGCTATGAGTTACTGTAGATGGAATTTCCTATGCCTCTAAAGCACCTGACTGCCCCCTGCTCCCAAGAAGTTAATAGGTTTTATAGGGTGGTTGAGGATTGTTCCTTTTTGTTCACATGTCCTGCTGCTGACCCCTCTGTGATGTCTGTAGCCTCTGATAAGCCATCTCAATTGCTTCCTTCGTCCAAGTTACTGCCTTCTGACAAGGACAGTAGAACCATGGACAGGCTAGGTAAGAAGTAAGTTTATACTTTTGCTACCCTAGCTTTTAGGGCAATTAATTATCAGACACATATATCTAGGCATGTGTTGGCTTTTCTTTCTCAGTCTTGTCAACTTTATTCTGATCTTTCAGACTCTGAGAGTAAGTCTTCTGCTCTTTCCTCGCTAGGGACTTCGTCTCAAGTAGTTTGTCAGTCTATGAAATTTAGTTATGATGTAGCAGATGCCTCTTCTAGAGCTGCTGCTTTTGTTTCAGTAATGAGGAGGTATTCTTGGCTTAGGCTTCAACCTTTACCTGATGATATAAAGATTAAGTTGGTGGATGCTCCTCTGGATAATAACGTTTTGTTTGGGGAAGTAGCTGTTGGTTTAAGTCTCTTCTGGAGAAGGGAAAGACCTTACAGGACCTTAAATATGTGTTTGTTTCTTATGTGCCTAAATTTTAGAGAAACAGCCCTTCTAAGCCAGCCTTTGTTCATAGGCAATCCCCCCCCCCCCTGCAAAAGCTAAAAAGGATGGTAAATAGGATCCCTCTGCTAAGGCCACTCAGACTGCAGGGATTCAAAAGCTTTCCTTTTCTGACAAACCAGGTGTTGTCTGACTATCCACCTGTTCCTAGCCACATTCCTCTTTCTCTTCGCCTTTCCTTTTCTCTTCCTATTTGGCTTTGAATCACCCATGATTCTTGGGTTCTGTCAATCATTCATTTTGGGGTATTTCATGGTGTGGATATCCCATCCTCCTTCTATGGGCATCCTTCTGGCTCCTCAGGAACAACTTCCTTTTTTTCCCACAGGTTCTTTGAGATCCCTTGTCTCAGGGTACTATTCAAGAGGTTCCTGTGTCCCAAAAGGTGAAGGGGTTTTATTCAAGAATGTTTCTCGTGTCCAGAAAAGAGGGTACTTGGAATCCGATTCTAGACCTCTTTCATCTAAACACTTTTCTGAAGGTGCCTTCCTTTCAGATGTTGCCCCTTCAGACTCTGTTTCCTCTCTTGCTCCCTCAGGCCTTTCTGGTGTCTCTGGATCTCAAGGCTGCTTATCTCCATATTCCAATCCATCCTCTTTTCAGGAAGTGTTTGTGTTTCTCTATTGCTTTCTGACATTTTCAGTTCTGTGCTTTGCCTTTTGGCCTTTCTACTGCCCCAAGGGTGTTCACCAAATGCCTCACTCCTCTGATTGCTTTTTGCAGGCTTCAAGGCATCCAGATATTTCCTTACTTGGACAACCTGCTGACTCAGGCATCCTCTCCAGAGGTCCTTTGGCAAAATCTTCATTTTTTCCATTTCTCTTCTTCAGAGCCTGGGGTTCACAATAAACTTCAAAAAGTCTTCTGTGACTCCTCAGAATCATGTCTGTCTGGGTTGCAGTATTCAGACAGTGCCAGTGCTGGCATCCCTGCCTCCTTCAAAAGCCTTAACTCTCATTTCTTACTTTCAAACTCTTCTTCCCCTGGCCTCCATTACAGCCAGGGAGTTTCTGAGAGCTCTGGGGTTCACAATTTCTATCATTCTGATGCTCGCTCTGAACAAACTCCACATGAGGAAGCTCCAGTGGTTTCTGAATCAGTGTGGTTTCAACATGCGCATCCTCTAGACTTTTCAGTTCCTCTTCTTCCTTGTCTCAAGAAGGAACGTCTCTGGTGGATTCAGCAGTTATCTCTGAATCCAGGGCTCCCTTTTCATCCCCCTCTTCCCTCTCAGAATCTCTTCACAGATGTTTCAGATATGGGATCAGGAGCAATGTCTGGCTCCCTGAAGGTACAGGGAGTGTGGTCTCTTCATCAGGCGAAGGAGCACATTAACATCAAAGAGATGAGGGCTCTTATTCTGGTTCTTCAGGCCTTTCATCCTCTCTTCTCTCCAGGGCCTCTCAAGGTATTCACAGACAATACCACAGTCATGTGGTATATCAACAAACAGTGGGGAACAAGATCTTATCTTCTTTGCTGACTGGCACTTCTGGTATGGGATCTGGCTGTCAAGTATCAAGTGATCCTTCAGGCAGTTATTATTCCTTCAGATCAAAACATTGTGGCAGACACTCTGAGCAGGTCCTTCACTCAATCCAACTAATGGATGCTTCACAGGGATGTGTTTCTGGACATTGTTCACCAGTGGGGTACTCCTCAAGTGGATCTCTTTGCCTCTCCTCTGAACAGACAAATTCCTTTGTTTTGTGCCAGAGTTCCAGGTCCTCTGGTGTGGAAAGTGGAGGCCCTCTCATTTTCTTGAGGGGGATGTTTCTTTATACATTCTCCTCCCCTTCCTCTCATTCCGAAAATCCTGTTCAACATTCAATAGGATGCTCCCAAAATCTTGTTGGTGACTCCCTTTTGGCCGCAACAGCACTGGTTCCCTCTACGTCTGCATCTAGCCATAGGCAATCACCACAAGTTACCTCACAGGGTGGATCTACTCACACAAGACAAGAGCTCTCTTGTCCATCCCCACCTGTCCACACTTCAACTGACACTGTGGGTGACAGGGTTTTGATTCCTCATTGACACCTTTTTTTCCTGAGGACATGCTGCAGGCCTGCAGGAGGCCAGGAAACCTACTACTAGGAAATCCTACTTATCTAATGGAAGAGGTTTTCTATTTAGTGTCTCTCTCGTAACCTGGACCCACTTACTGTGGATGTTCCTTTGCTTCTCTTATTTGTGTGAGTTGCTCCATGCTGGTTTGGCCTATTCTTCTATTAAGGCCCACTTATCAGCTCTTTCTGCTTGTCTGCCTTTAATTCCTCCTTTAGCTTCTAGATTTGAGGCTAAGCAGTTTCTTAAAGGCATCCTTAATATTAGACCTCCCAGGAAGCCTGTTCCTCCTCCTCCCTGAGATCTTAATTTTGTTCTGTAGAAATTGACTCAGGCTTCTTTTGAGCTGCTGTTTCAGCTTCCTTGCAACACTGTTCTTGGAAGACAGTTCTTTTGTTAACACTTGTTTCTGCCAGATGGGTGTCTGAGTTGCAAGCCCTTATGGCTTGTCCACCTTTTTGATATTCAATGAGGACAGGGTATCCTTGCGTACTAATCCTTCTTTTATGCCTAAGGTGGTTAATGAGTTGTCATTTAATCAGTCTATTAATTTGCCTACATTTTTCCTCTCCACAATCTGACAGTGAGAGGGTGCTGCATACTTTAGATGTGCATAGACAGCTCAGATTTTATTTGGATAAGACTTTAAAGCTATCAGAAAATCTGATCAGTTTATTTCCTTTCATTCTAGGTGTTCCGGATTAGCTGTTTCCAAGCAAACTGTTTCTACTTGGATTTCAAGGCTATTTCTTTTTGTTCAACTTTTCATGGCGAAACTCTTCTTTCTTCTGTAAAACCTCTTTCTACTAGAGCTGTGGCTTCTTCTGGTGCTTTTGTTTAGGGTTCAGACACTAATTCTATTCTTGAAGCAGCTACCTGGACTCCTGTGCATACTTTTACCAAACATTACCAGTTGGATGGTATCTCCAGAGCTAGAGCTGGTTTTGCTGCTGCCATTCTTCATGGCTTCTTGGAGGGCTCTACTGCTGCTTCCTCCTACGTTTCTTCTTGAGCTTTGGCACTCACCCATTTGTAATTAATTCTGCAGCGGTGAATGTAAGGACATAGTACAGTTGAGTAAATTCTTACCATAACGGTAGATGCCCTTGACTTGACCGCTGCAGTATTCACTCCCTCCCTCCATCCCCCTAGTCTTTTTCCTTCCTGGATGTGCAGGTTGTCTTTGGATTTCTTTGGACTGGTGTTCCTACTGGGGCAATCATTTCTAAGGATGGTATGCCTGAATGTCACCTTTCTGCCCCACACTATGTGGGGATCATTTAGGTGACATTCAGCATAGCTTAAAGCAATGGTAGGCTTTGGTAGACTGGCTGGACGATAGTCTTCCACAGCAAGGAATCCCATAAGTGATGAATACTGCAGTGGTGAAGGCAAGGACATCTACCCTTACGGTAAGATTTTACACAACTGTACTTTTTGCACAAATCTGGGTTTTTCCTTTTCCTTTAAGGTTTTGGATGGAGCTAAAGAAAGCTTTGTAGTTTTCCTTATCCAGGGTGGCTAATTTGAATTCGTAGTTAGCTATAGAACACTTTGCATGGTGTCTAATTTGCTTGTTTAAGCTGAGGAGGGAGTGTTTCCAAGTCAGAGACCATTCCTTCCTGATCTTAAACAGCAGTTTATTTCTCTTGTTGTATAACCTGTTTATGGTAGGTGTTCACCAGGCAGGTTTGTTCTTTGTAGAGGATCTTACTTTGGTCCTTTCAGGTACTGCTGAGTCAATACAATTGTACAGATGTTTATTCAAGGCATTGGTTTATATCCCAGTATAGGTGTCCTTCCCATCAGTGGGGGCAGAAGCTATGAAGCTATTAATGCAGTCTCATAATAGGCTATAATTGACTTTGGAGAAGGTCTTTAGTCTAGTTGCTGCTAAGGAGGTGGGACAGATGTTAATGTTACTTCTAACAATACTAATTTATGATCAGACTTTACCACTGAGGGCTGCAACCTTGGGATACTATAGAGAGCTCTCGTGTTAGTGAGTGAGTACCAGATCCAGAATGTTTGGGCCCCTTTTGGGGGTGTCAGTCAACTGATCTAAGACATTAGAGTTAACTAAGTCCAACAACCTTTGGGCAAGTGTGTTTGTGCACGTATATTTTGCCCAGTCTATGGATAGATAGTTAAAATCACCCATAACCAGGGTATTTGGTTGTATCTTGAGTGACTCAAGAAGATCCAAGTAGCCAATATGGATATCCTGGTTCACAGAAGGAGTCCTTTAGTTGGCTATAAGTTGGAGCAGGGTCTTGCCTACAGTTACTTATACCTGGAGTAATTCAAGGGAATCGTTCTGTCCAACCAATAAAGATGTGTATTTATCTTTGATGGATATTGATACTCCACCTCCTATAAATCTCCCACTTCCAGTTATTGGTCTGAATGTGTGGAAGACATTATAACCCAGTATGGCCAGTGTGCTTTCCGCGGCCTTAAACCAGGTTTCTGTGACTCCACAGATGTCAGCATCTTCCAATGTGAGAACTGCTTCCAGTGAGTGCAGTTTCAGGTTTAGACTCCTAGCATTTAGCAACATAACCTTAAGGTTGTTTATATTTTTATGTTGGGAATTTTGTTCTTGTGACAATGCATAAAAAAGGCACTATGGGGGAGACAAGTACCATAGCCAGTAACCGAAATCCTATAGGTGATAGATGAAGATTGTCTCTGGCAATGCATCCAGGTCTATCGACCATATCATCCCAGGCTAGAATGCTGCTTAAGGCTAGGGGCACATAATCTGAGAGCCCAGTCATGTTCTCTTTATATAGTCCAGTGGGGTACGTCTCAAGTTGTTCACACCAAGGTGGACTATGACGGAGTCATAATAGTGCCTGTTGTTGAAAGACTTGGGTAAGTGTGTGATGTTGTGGATCCTGTCACCTGACAGAATGCTAACTGTGACCTTTTTCTTGTCCATCCTGGTGAGTGGGACACCTGTGTGTCTCACAATGGAGTTTCCTTTGCCTTAGGGGCATGTTTGGTGAGACACTGGTGTATGTGCTCTTGTGTGTACTGTGGTCAACTGGGAATGTATTATGTGAAGCATGCTTGTGTTTGGGAGTTTTCTGATCTTTAGGTAGGCTTTTGGTGAGGACATCTGCATATATAGGTTTATATGTTGTTTGTGTGGTTGGTGCTGGAGGTGAGGCATGTAAGCTGACAACCTGCTTTGTATCAGATATACTGACTGATGAGTGAGAGAGCCTGGATTCTAGGTTTTTAATATTGATGCATTTCTTACATATTGAATTAGCTATAAAGAGGCTACCAAGGTGGCCCAGAAAGCAATCTTTGAAGGAACATCAATAGCTGATGTTCCTGAGTACCTTGTAGCAAGGCTAGATAGCCCTCTTGGGGTCCAATAGCTGGGGCATGACTCTCCAGCGAATCTGCAAAGAATACTTAAAAAGGTCCTGGCACTTTAAATATTTCTAGTCTATGTTTGAAATGATGTAATAGATCACATGGTTAAATCAAGGTTTTAAAATGAAGATTTAGACACTGTGGAACTGTTCTGAAGAACTCATATTTCATATAAAGAACAAAAGCTCTTAACAGTGAGCTTATCTGTGTGCTTTTTAATAAATTAAGTGTGGAGTGGAGCAGTTGTTGCTCCTCTGTTTATTTTCCATGAAAGTGGCATATTACAGCCCTCTGGAGCATTTTTTTTTGGTTACCAGTGTTTGTAGGTGAAACGCAACGCACATGGTGGTTCCTAGTTTAGGGACATCATAATGACTCAGTAGGCACTGCCTGAAGTTCCTGAGAAGGTATTAAAGGGATACTTCAGTTTTCTTCACACATTATGCAAGAGATGTGTCCCTTGAAGTACTAGAAGCAATACTTACATAAGGCTAGCACCAATAAATAAATCCAGATGGCAGACATGTACAGAAGAATACACATTTGTGAATCGCATTCCCTTCATCATTCACTGCTCAGCTGCATGATATGCAATCATGTGTACCCATGATGCACTAGTCTTGACATTATTTGATATGACACAAGTCTCGTTTATGGGCTACATGTGCATAACTAGCTGACTCAAAGACATTTTTGCTTCATATTCTAATGTACTTAATAGGTAAAACAAGGTGTAAAATTAAATTTGGAGTGCTGTCGCAATTTTTGATGGCATTCAACTTGCAAAACATGTCGTTTCTATGTCATTTCTATGCTGTGATTTTTAAAAAGTCATTCTGTCACTTAAAAATCTGGATTTCATTGGTAAAAGACCATCAGATAGGCATCATTAAATTAGCATCATCTAAAACCTAGACAAACATTTTAATATGTGTCCAAACCTTGACAGACATTTGTGTCAAATTCTGTATTTTTTCAATGGGACTGACATCAGTAATACATTGAGTTAGTCTCATCACCTGCCTTCAGAACCATTCCATGGCACATATCTATGTGGGCCTGGTAGTTTATTCATTTGATACCTAGGCAGAGCTGTACATTATTTTACTAGCTCTGTTACAGGTTCTACTTTCTTGATGTCACATATTAGTTAGCATGTACCATGCAGGACTTTGAAAATTAGGCACATCCACATTCTTAAACTCCTTTGGGGCAGTTAGTTCAATCAAGTCTGGTTCTACTGCATGATTTTTGAATAAAAATGTAAACTGTGAGATCCTGTGCAATCGAAGTCTTGGAACAAAGAAAGTTATACATCCTCAAATTAATTATTTATAAAAGAAATAACACAATATATAGAGGTTTGGGTGTGTCTAGCTTCAGCAACTCAGCATAACTTTTCACAGTAGCGCTTTGTAGTTCATTTATAATGCTTCCCATCAAACTACACATCACAAAAATAGACATCCTCTGTTGAAAAGAGAAATCAAAGGGATGTTCATCCACAGAGTCAGTATTCAGACCAAGAGAGGACATATTCTCTTGTGTGTAAGCCATGGACTTTTACTCTCCTTGGAAAATAAAAAAGGAGGAATGATAGATGGAGACCTTTTTTTCCTCTGTGAAGTAGAAATAGTCTTTAATGTTTATATTTAGCTCCCTAAGCTCAATTTTCTTTCTGCATCAAAATAAAATATTCCTAGGCAAATTTTATATTATCTATAGAAAGAACGCTGGACAGCAAGAACTGACATCTGATTCCTGTATGCCTAAACATTGGCCAACCAAGTATCAGGCATCTGCATCTATATATTATAGTTAGCTGAGTTGCGGTGTCTGCCCCACTGATATATAACTTTACCGAAGGACCAGTGGAAACCTAAAGAGAATCCAAATCCAAAATGGGACCAGATCCAGAGTTAGGTCATGTCTGATACACCTGGCAACTACCCTAGGATGGAAGATTTCTTTCTCTTCACTTGGAATGTTCCAACATCAGGCTAAACCTTAACAACCTGCTTTGTATCAGATATACTGACTGATGAGTGAGAGAGTCTGGCAATCAAAACAGTTGAGTCCAGCACTGCTTTGTTTCCCACAACTCATTGCTGAGGTAGTGACAAAGAGTGGACTTTAATTTGTGGAATTCAGGAGCAAAGCTTAATATCAGCGCATGGAGCAAAAACAGTCTCAATCATTATGACAGACCTAGATCTCACAGTCACCACCATCATACCCAGTATAATTTAGGTGTCATAATTTTTCTATTCTTAATTTTATAAAAGGAATTATTTCCATGTTTGTTTTCTGCCTTGGAAAGCATTTTCTTAAAAATGTTTTATCTCAGGTACACACGTTTTACTATCAAAGGAAGAAGAAACAGGTGTAATAGCATTGTTATGCTCTGGAAAATATTTTCTTAACATTTTATATCTTAGGTTCAGATATTTGATCATTAAAAGAAGAAGAAACAGGAGTAATCAACCATTCTTATGCTCTAAAACTCACAATTGCCTTTTTTTCTAGTTAAAGGTTTTCTTAAACTTACATAATGTTCAGAAATATCTGTATTGTGACTTTCTACTGAACACAAAATGCCTTGCAGATGACATGTGATTTGAAGGAATCTGACACCCACAAAAGCATTTTCTGGGCTTTTTGCTTGCAATATAATTAGATGTTTTATAAACTGCACACAATAAATCTCTACATAGAAGTTCTTCCCTTGGCACAACCACAGGTCAAGACCTAGGAACAGCCACAGTGAACTTGTGAATCAAAGTTAATAACCTGTTTGCATCAGGAGGTAACAAAAAATGAGTAAGATATGTAGTGCCTTCTCTTTCATAGCCAGAGCCTCTCTAATACCCATGTTACAAGACTGCTTGCCATGTATACCTATGAACACCCATTTGAGACTATTAACTGCCACTGGATATCTTGATATTTCCCATTTATATAATGAAGTCCTTCAGCAATAATCTGTGTGATTGAATAGGTCATCTCATACATTATCTTCTAAACTCAGACAACATCCACTGCTTAAACATATGTTAATTCTGACTCTGTAGTACCAATTTTAACAGTTCCCTCTCCCCTTTCTATGTCCTAATCTCCCTCCCTCTCACAGTTGTTATTATTATTATTTTTATTTTTTCCCTTCTTCCCAGGTGTTCTACATGAACAGCGCATTGCCAACTAACAGCTGATACTATAAAGAAGGTGACCTCCATTATAACACTTTTTTATTGAACATCTTTATAAAATTTCTAGGTTACTCAAATTCACTCATACATGTAACAAAGATGGAATTAATTATCTTGATACATTTATTCAACTCACTAAGGATGGTTTTAAATCTTTGAATTATATAAAGCCTACATTTAGCAATTCCTATTTGGAATTTAACAGCTGCCGCCCATTGTGTCAAAAGAAGAGTATAGTCAAAGGTCAACTCATTCGAGTTGCACAGATGACCTCACATTATGAAGATCAGGCTAAAAAATTGAGGGTGGTGGCAGATATGTTTTCTAGTAGGGGATATCCACCAAATCTAGTAGAAGACACCATAGCATATGTATATTCTGAATGGGACAAAAGTACAAACCCCTTTTAGGGATCTGTTTCCAAGGCAAGCAGACCTTTAAGGGAAACAGTGGGTATGAGAGAGCCCTGGTAGTCCCCTATGGACCTTTAGCAAATGATGTTAAGAATATTGTTGCAGCTAACTGAAATATACTAAAAAGCAATCCTTTAATTTATTCTACACTTGGTCCATGCCCTTCATTTGTTTACAAAACTGGCATTAATATTAAGGAAAGCTTGGAAGAGGGGAATGAGATTAATCACAATGATTGTATTGTTAAGACAGGGACATCAAAATGTGGGAGATGTTCACAGTGTAGATTTATTATGGAGACAGTAGGATTATATTTAGAGAATGATCTCTGGTCAAAAATTATCTTTGCTAGGAGTAATTGTCAAACTACAGGTGTGGTCTACCTGGCAAAATGTTTAGGCTGTCCTGCATATTATGTAGGTAAAATGGAGAAATGTCTCCATGACAGAATGTATGAACATCAGTATCAAATTACAGCTTGTAACCTTAACAACACATTGCATAAACATTCCACAAAATGCCCCTCTTGTAAGAATTATGAGTTTGGCATTTTAGACCATATTAAGGTAAACTCCAGGGGTGGGGATTATAGATCTCAATTGGAGGAAAAAGAGATAAGGTGGCAAGTACGGTTACATGCTTCACATTTCCCCGGGTTGAATGAGAATATTTATTTGGTACCTATATTAAATAAAACTATATTATAAAAGATTCAAAAGTTTTTAGTTTCTAGATTTTTTTAGCTTCTAGGTTTTTATGAGTGTTGGTAGAAAATTATAATATTTTTTGTATTATTATTAAGTATGCATTTTTTAACACATTGTATGTTTGGTACCTTTAAGAACACAATTAGAACATTAATTAAGTAATTAAGGATTTTTATTAAAACAAGAAAAAGTCTAGTATTCAATAATTCTGAAGAAGTCCCAGCATGTAGGGACAAAAGCGCTTAATTCTGTTTATTGTTTTATTAGGACTTATTCAAGACTTTAATAATGTGTGTTTTTACATAGCCTTTAAGTTTTCAGAGCCTGATTGTCCAACTATAGTGATTTTATTCGAATTGTATTGGTAGCTGTACATTGCTGTATTTTCCGCACTTTTTACATATTTCTAGGTGTGAGATATAAGCTTTTCATCAAACAGGAAGAAATAAAAAGATTTTTATTTAAATTCTGCTTAAATATTTAAGTTGAATTTGTAATGACCTGCATGGTCATACTTCTTTGTACTTCTCTACTTTTTGTCCATTTATCTGTTTGCATTTTTTAGTTTTTTACTAGTCTTGTGACTACATTTGCAGTTGTGTTGAGTACAGATTACTACTAGATTTTAGCATTGTTTACACATTATACTGCACTTCCATTCTCATAAGCAGAGCTACATGTAAAAGGTAGCTTTTCTTTGTTGTTTTTTTTTTTCTCACCCAGACTGGATATTAAATATTGTAGCTACTTTCACGGTTATGGCAGGAGTATGATCTGCTGCAAGATTTTAGCCTCATTTAATCATTTATTGCAGTGCTGCTGGTAAATTTCTGAAAGGTATTTGGCCTTAGTCTGTGGTGGGATTGCAGTAATGGCAGTATTATGAATTATCCTACAGGATCTGTACTTCAGAAATGTTTATAACTGTATATACCTGCTTAAAGTTGTATTCCAGTAATTTGGGGCCTTAATCTCTGGTGGGATTGCAGTAGTGGCAGTATTGTGAATTCTGCTCCAGGATTTGTGTTTCAATATGTGTTACAGCTATATATGCCTGCTTAAAGCTGCATTACAGTGCCTTTCTGTTTACCTTGCTATTGGTTTTCCCCCTGTTCTATGAGTCTGCCCAAGCCTCTATTGAGACATTAAGCTAAAAGTTTCAGAAATTCTAACCATAAGACTAGAGCTCCAGTAAGAATTATTTCCCAAACCTCCCACCCCTTTCTTGTTATGGTTCTAACAAGGCTATGTCTCTGACTTCTGGCCCTTATTGTAATTTGACTTCCAAAGTCCAAAGTCTGGATCAATAGGAATGTGAAGATAAACATCTTTTAAATCTAGTGTTACCAGGAAACATGAAGTGACATTATACTGAATATGGGCACTATCACAAACAGGCCTAAGAAAGAAAGACCCAGAACTAGTCTCCAAGCATTTTATTTCTTTGGCACTAAAAATGTCCTAGAATAAAACCCCTTTGTCACCTGGGAAGGGGGGGAAATGGTTATATCACTCCATGGGACAGCATGTGATGAAGGATAGGTGGAAGCAAAAGAGTGTGGTCTAGAAGACGAGGAATTGCCCCCCCCCATAGAAAAGAGGAATTTTTTTCCCAGTGCCATGTGTAACTTTGATGAATGATCTTCAGAACCCATTTGTCTGAAATTATCTATTACCAAAGATGAAAGTGGAGATTCAGACTTTCTGAAAGAAAAAAATGTGGCTACCAGGACAGGAAGGGGATCAAACAATATTAATCAGTCATTCTAATATATTAGAATGTCCTTCATTTTTGGAGTTTCCAGAATTATTCTTAGAACCCCCTTGCAATTTACTCTTAAATATCTGTTAACTTGCCTTTTGTTCAAGATTCTAAGAAGTGTGAGATACAAGCTTTTTATCATAAGGGAATAAAAAAAGATTTTCATTTAAATTCTGCTTAAATATTTTAAGCTGCATTTATATTGACCAGTGTGGTGATACGTTTTTGTACTTCTCTGCTTTTTGCCCATTTACCAGTTTGCATGTTTTTTTAGTTTGTTCTGGAACCTTAGTCTTGTAGCTTCATTTGTAGTTGTGTGAAAATTGTGTATTACTGCAAGATTTTACAATTGTTTATGCACTATGCTGCACTTTTATTTCCAAAAGTAGAACTGCATATAAAATGTAGCTTTCTGTGTATTTTGAACTCAGTCTGGACAATTTTGTAGCTTCTTTCACAACTGTGATAGGACTGTAATCTGCTACCAGATTTGAACCCCATTTACCCACTTATTACAGCATCACAAATGTCTGCATGGTCTGGTGCCTTAGTCTGTGTTAGGATTGCAGTAGTGGCAATATTGTGAATCCTCCTACAGGAGTTGTGCTTCAGAACTTTTTAAACTGTATATACCTGCTTAAAGTTGTATTCCAGAAATATGGTGCCTTAATCTGTGGTGGAAGTGCAGTAGTGGCAGCATTGCAAATTCTGCCCCAGGATTTGTGCTTCAGTACTTTTTATAGCTGTATATATCTATATCTATATATATATATATATATATATATATATATATATATATATATATATATATATATATATATATATATATATATTTATATATATTTATATATATACACACACACACACACACACACACACACACACACATATATGGGTCTACTTGAGATGTTCGAAATTTCAAAACGCCGACATTCATATGGCCGAAATCATATGATCAACATTTTGAAATGTTGGACATGTATAGCAGAGATCCCTATACTGTGCGGAACCAGGAGATTTTCCTTTTCTGCACTGTAATGCAATCTCGGAGTAGGAATATTTAAGTAGCAGGGGGTATGGGGGGTGCAGGGGGGCTTGCCTCCCTGCTAAATGCAGTTAGTGAAGTGTTTTTGTGTGTTTTACATTATGTGGGAGATGTTTGACATTTCAGAATGTCGATCATATGGTCTCGGCCATATGAAAGTCGGTGTTTTGGAATGTCGAACATCTGAAGTAGATCCATATATATATATATATATATATATATATATATATATATATATATATATATATAGATATATACGGACATTTAACAGGTAAGAAGTTTAAATTTCGCTAATCATGCCTACCATGTTTTAGTAAGTGTGGCAGTGTTATGCATGTGCGGTAGGCATGATTAGCAAAATTTAAACTTCTTACCTGTTAAATGTCCGTGATTTGCGGTGTCGATTATTTCATGTGTCGCTGAAGTGGATGTCGATCTTCTAACTATATATATATATATATATATATATATATATATATATATATATACTTAAAGTTGTACTATAGTGACTTTCTGTTTATCTTGCCACTGCTTTTTCTCCTGTTCTTTGAGCCCACCCCTGACCCCACTAAGACATTAAGCTAAACGATTCTGAGATTCTAATAATAGGACTAGAGCTGCAGTTTGCGTTGTTTCCCGAACTTCTTACCATTTTCTTGTTGTGGTTTTAAAAGCCTGTGTCTCTGTCTCTCCCTTACAGTAATCTGATTTCCAATCTTCCTCCCCCCTCCCCTCTTTTATTGCTACTGTCTGTTGTGTATCCTATTTAAGTAGTTTCCCACCCATTGTTTTCTATATACCCCATAATACTTAGTGCCTACACAGCAAACCAGTATTGCACTTATAGGTTCACAGGAGATTACTACGCTACGCGTCAAGGAAGGGCACTGTTTCAGAAGAATAGGAAGCCTATTCCAGAAGAGGAGCACTCTCTGGGACACATATCTGTATCCCCATCATGATTTATTCATGCCAGAGAGCAGGTTGGGTATACCCTGTATTATTTTGGTGTGAAAAAACTGAGAAAGTTCCAACTGTTGCAGGCGCCTGGAGAGGTACATGCCAAAGGGTGCAGTATACTTGATTATTGGTCTAATGATGGCCAGGTACAGTGGTACTATGACATCATTAGATCTGGATACCATGCCCTTACTTAAAAGCCCAACCACATAGAAGGATTTCATCACCACTGTGTACACATAGTGGTCAAAGTTCAGATTACTATCCGTCTGAGTACCCACATCTCTCATCACTGAGTCCACTCTTGGGGGGAGGGCATTATCAATGTTGTAATTTGTAAAGGTATTTGATTTCTCTAAGGGTACTGTTATGTACTTCTTTGCATTTAGTTTGAAACTATGGCTATGATAACAATTATTAGTCTGTATCAGTCTTTTCTGTAGGATATCAAGATTGTTTGGGGAGTCAGTGATTGCCCCCAACTTGCAGTCATCAGCAAACTTGGTCAGCCAAAGGCCATCTTCATTTTCCTTGACATCTGAGAAGTATATCCCAAACAGGAGAGGGCCCAGCACTGATCCCTGTGGTACTCCACTGGTGAGTGGCCACTTGCTGGGTGTAGATTCCCCCATTTTAATTATGTG
Organism: Protopterus annectens; assembly: GCF_019279795.1. Lineage (NCBI taxonomy): Eukaryota > Metazoa > Chordata > Ceratodontiformes > Protopteridae > Protopterus > Protopterus annectens. The sequence continues at coordinate 1,363,507,688 of NC_056725.1, forward strand.
TCCTATCTTTGAAGCAATTCACTAGCCATCTGGTTATGTAGATGTTCATGCCTAATTTTGTGAGTTTATCTATAATACCCAAATGGGGTATTGTGTCAAATGCCTTGGCCAAGTCAAGGTAGATATTATGCACTATCTTACCTTCATGCATGGCTTTGGTGACTTTCTCAAAGAAGCCCACCAGACTGAGCAAGCAGGACCTGTCCTTGAAGAAACTGAACTAGGTTGGACCTAGATTCTGGAAATTTCCTATGTCATTGTTAGTCAGGTCCATAATTATCCTTTCCAATAGCCTTGCATATGACAATAGTCAGACTTATGGGCCGGTAGTTTCCTGGATCCGTTGATGGCCCCCTTTGTGCAGAGGGATGACTGTTGCTGTCACCCACTCTACAAAGCCTGTCTGGAGACTGTGGTTAAATAGAGATCCAAGAGGGTCTGTTAGGTCATATTTCCAGCTATTTAATAGCCACCCTAGGATTCCATCAGGGCCCATTGATGCCACGTTTCTAGCTTCAGAAAGCACAATGCCAAACAATTAATTTGTGATAATAGGCAAAGGAATGGTAGGTGGTATTTCATGGGAAGTGACCAGAGGTGAAGAGGGGGTGAAATTTGAACTGAGTTTATCAGCCATCAGATTTGATAATTATTCTAACCAAGTATAGGTAGTGCCATCTGCAGCCAACTCCGTACATTGTTGAGTGTTTCCCTTAAGATTTTGGACATAACTAAACATTCTTTGTGGTTATCCTTTGCTCGAGAGGCTATTTTAGTCTTGCATTTAGTTTTTGAGGACTTGACTAGTTCCCTGATTTGCCTGTTGACACTAATGAGGGATTTGTGCCTATGTTGTGCACTCTTCCACTTACTTCTAGACAGGAATTTCTTTCTTCTGTTGTATAATCTGTTTATGCCGGCATTTATTTTTACTTGTGTAAAGCACCTTTACTTCAAACTGCATTTTTCCAGTGCTCCCATCTGCTTCGCACCCTAACCACACTCTGGGGGAGTCCTAAGTTAAGACTGCTCCATCCTTGGCAGATTTTTATTGTTTTGCACTTTAGTTAACAGTTTAGAGTGCTTCTGATTTATTTTTGTTTTATTTGTTGATTTTATCTATAAATCATTCTAAACGTTCCTATTACTTGCCTTGTTAAGGTACTTTAAGTTTTGTTGTAGCATTATACTCACAAGCAACCTTTCCTGGTACTATTACATCAAGAGGTTAGCAGTGACCTGTACAGACACAAATTACAGGACTGAAACCTGTAACCTACTGTGGCTAAAACAAAGCCATTGCATGGGGACAAGCTTAGAGCAGCAAGTTTGCACATTAAACAGCAGTACTGTCAAATCTTAGCACAGTCTAACCTAGTATAGTGCCAAACCTCGAATATCTCCTGGGAGACCTCTGTATAGCCCAGTCCATGGCCTACAGTAGTCCACCCAAATACAGGACAACATTAATATGCAATTTCCAAATGTCTCTGTAGCCAGCATGGCAGATATGGGCATCCTGAGACAATGTAGCAATTGTTTCATGTTCACAATCATTTAATCCTTAAAAAAACACAGTATGTGAGAGATGCACTGCACAATTTCACTGGAGGCAAAAATCTCACATGCAGATAAGGCTGTCAAGAATGCACACAATACATCCACCACACAATGTCCACCACAGAAATAGACCAGCCTATACTGAGACACTAAAAAACAAGCTTCCCCAACTTCAGAGATCTCCTAAGTCCATAAATACTAATGCCTATCCTCATCAATCTCTAAAGCACTCTACAAAAGCAACACCACACACCACACATACTCCTGCAGCCATGGAGCCCAAAGAGCAAAGCCCATAAAGCAGGCCAACACATTACCCAAGACTCTTCTCATGCAGGACTCCATTGTATTACACACAGATATCACATTCACCAAAGTGAACAATGAAAAGATAACGGTTAGTTTCTTATCTGGATCCAGGATCTGACAAGTTATGAATGCACTTACATCTCTATGTCACAGGTACCAGTATGATTCTATTATAGTCGGTGTTGGCATTAATGACTGAAGACATACTTCTCAGGGGTATATGAAGACAGACATTGTTGCTCTCTCCGAATATGTGTCTCAGGCAGGTATGTACCTTGCATTGACCACCATTCTATTTTCACCAAGGGTGATGTCACAGTATGAACAACAGACAATTGACTTCAATAATTGGCTTAGTTCCTGGTGTCATTCCAGAGGGATTCAATATTTGTCAGCATGGAAGGACATGGTTAACAGATCATTTTGTTTTGCAAAAATGGTCTTTACCTGTCTCTCCCAGACTTCTGAATATTGGCCAAAACTTTACCCAACCCTTTTTAGGCAATACTAAATTGACAAACCTACTAACATAGCAAATAATATGCAAAGAAACCTAAAGGTGCTACTGCTCAATGCTAGGATCTAAACAAGAAACTCCAAATACCACAAGCTCTCCTCCCGCTGGAGAACATAGACATCTGTGCCGTTACTGAGTTATGGTTTCACTCTGCAGAAAGTACTCTGGCAATGCAAGACTTCAACGTCTTCCACACATTTAGACCACAGACAACTTTGTCCTGTTCGATTCTCAGCTAGAGCGTCTTCTGTGTGGAGACATGCGTGAATGGGCGTACCTTCGTTGAAGGTTGTGTGTCAGGGCCGGCAACTCGGCACGTAAAAATCTACTGCCAATCATTAGCGGACCGGAGTTCCACTGTGGCGACCCCTAACCGGGAAAAGCCGAAAGACACAACAACAACAAGGACAAAAGGTGGAGAAGTCTCAACCTATATTGGCAACAAGCATAATTCTATGTTGATTAAACAGGATGATGCCCTAGAATTTATTCATGTGCAAATCACCATGGACAAAGTCCCATAATATATCCTAGCAAGCTATAGGTCACCCTCTATGACCCTAGAATCCCATAGCTCATACCTAGGCTTATTGGAGACACTCACCATTAAACCAAATACCCTGTTCATGGGAGTCTTTAACTACCCCTCTATAGATTGGGAAACATACACTATCTCATACTCACAATCACAATGATTCCTGGACTTTATTAACACAAATACCCTTGACCAGACAGTGTGCACACCCACCAGAGGTTCAAACATACTAGACCTGGTACTCTCAAATATGGGAGAGCACTGCACCCTCCTCCCACCGTGTCACATCCTCACTGATGAGGTTGGACCACAAAGCTGTCTCCTTCTAAATAAAAATCATCTCAGTAACTCCAGCAAACCCTGTAACAGTGAGGAACTACTTCAAAGCAAACTATACCCCACTGAGAGATAGTTTAACAAAATGCATTGCCCCTCCCGGCCCAGAGTTCACAGCAACCAATGGAGAAGTGTTCACTGAGATCATGCACAACCACGTATATGGCTGTATAGAGGTTGCTGTACCTACTATAAGTAAGCTCAAACAAACTCTAAAAACAAACCACACTGGTGGCATCCTAACCTTAATAGGGTATATAACAAAATGGAAAATAATAATGGCTAAAATCAGGACAAGAAACTCTCATAATGGTAGTTCTTTAATTAAACTAAACAGAAAAGTAAGAGGACTAATTAAGTCCAACAAGGGCAATTATGAGGTCAAGGTAGCCTCACAAGTTAAAGACAACCACAAGGTCTTATACAGCTATGTCCAAAACCTCAAAGGCAGCACACAGCAGTGGCCAAACTGGTCACTGGTGCCACCTCCACTGAATAGAAAGACACAGCAAATTTGCTGGTGGACAAATTTAACTTAGACTTCACCCCCAACTCCCCCCTGTCTCCCTCCATGAAATACCTACTAACATACCCCCCCCCAACTATTAACAGGGAGCAGGTCCTGATAATGCTTGCTAAAGCCAAACAAGACAGCCTTAATAGGCCCTGACAGTTTCCTAGGATGCTTACTAAATAGCTAGAAACATAACCTGTCAGGACTACTTCAGTCACTTTCCAACTACAGCCTCAAAACAGGCATTACACCACAAAAATAGAGGACTGTAATGGTTAGCCACTTTACAAGAGTGGATCATTAACTGACCCCTGAAACTACAGACCTAATAGTCTGACTAGTCTAATATGAAAAGCCATGTAACGAATTATCATGGAAATTATCAACAAAGACATAGGCAACCTTTAAACACTGGACCCAACCCAATTTACCTTTTTCAAGGAAAGATCATGCCTTCTAAACCTGGCGGACTTCTTTGAGAAGGTCACCAAGGTAATGGATGAGGGGAAAATTGTGCATACCACCTACTTGGGCCTGGCTAAGGCATTCAGTACAATATACCACTCAGGTTCATAGGTTCATAGGTTGGTACTAGGCTATCGGCCCTAGGGCCTATACAAACCTAGCCATAACAATTCCCTGGCTATTATAGGTTCATAGGTTGGTACTAGGCTATCGGCCCTAGGGCCTATACAAGCCTAGCCATAACAATTCCCTGGCTATTATAGGTTCATAGGTTGGTACTAGGCTATCACCCTTGGGGCCTATACAAGCCTAGGTATTGTTGAAAAACTCACCAAACTGGGCATAAACCCCTACATAACTTGCTGGATTGCCACCTGGCTCACAGATAGAACCCAGGAAGTCAGGACGGGTGATACCACCTCTACTCACCACCTGACTCACAGAACCCAGGAAGTCAGAATGGGTGATACCACCTCCACTAAGAGTCCAGTCACCAGTGAGTTACGTTAGGCTCAGTGCTAGGACCACTTCTATTTGCCATCTTCTTCTTGGAGGTAAAGGCTACTGTTAAGGGCCTTTTACTGTCCAAGTTCGCAGATGACTGCAAATTGGAAGTTATCATAGATTCTCCCCATGACACAAACATCTTACAAGAGGATCTAACACAGGCAAATAATTGGTGCCAAATTGACAGAATAAAACTGAATGCCAAAAAATGCATTATAGTGCCTTTTGGGAAAACTGACACCCAGGCTAATTACTTCATTGATAAAACACCCCTAAGAGCTGACCCAGTAGTTGGGGATCTGGGAACATACATAGACAGTAATCTGGCCTTTCACCAACATGTGGTCAAGGTGTTATGAAAATCATTCTGTCTCACCCAACTTACAAGTAAGGTGTGGCATCCAGGTCCAAGGAAGTTATAGGACCACTTTATTTCACCCTTATGAAACCCATCATTGAGTACAGTGCCCCCTCCGGCATGTACCTAACCAAACATATGCAACAGTTGGAATGCCCACAAAGGTTTGTTACCTGGATAATCTAGTTATAAGCACGTTGGATCACCTTAAAGCCCTGTCTCTATAATCTGTCCCCTACAGGTTACTGAGAAGCAATCTATGTTTGGCATACAAGACACCTTCGGATTCAGCTCTGATGTACATTTTGCACACCAACAAAGTAAAAATCATTAGAACCACTAGATCCAATGATTTAAATGTTGCTTGTGACATAGAATCTGAGACAGATATATGTCTCAGAGGATCCCCATATTGTGGAATAGGCTCCCCATCCATGTAAAGCAGAGTCCATCCCTAACCCTATTTAAGTGTAATTTTGACTAATGGATGGGTAATTGGAAATTTACTCCAGATCTGGCCCCCATGTCTCTGATAGACAGAGGCAGATAGTAATGCCCAAACTAACATACCCCCCCCCACACACACACACACACACACACACACACACACACACACACACACACACACACACACACACACACACACACACATAAAACCTCTAGAAACTTCCTAACTAACATACTCCCTCCTAATAAATGCTCATGATACATAGGGACACAACTGAGTTAGACTGCACAACTAAGCTTATATGGTGGTCATTAGCCAAGTATGTAACTATAAACCTATTTTGTTGAGACTGTTTAATTTGTTTCTTTCCAAACCTGGATGGGGAGTTACAGAATCCCTTGGAAATTTTGGAAAAGGAGAGCTTAGACATTCCCTAAATCAACTTATTCCTTCCATTATACTTTTTGTCACCTCTGCAGCAGAGGGGCCAAAAACTAAATCTCTATCCAAAGGAGAATTTAAAATCTCACTTTCAACATCATCTGGGAGGTCCTAAGAATGCAGCCATGCTCAAAACAGTACTAGTGGCCATAGCCCTTGAAGAAGAGTTCATACACACACTGTATACAATTGATATTAGAAGAAACTAAAGAATTTAAAACAGATTTTTCCTCACAAGAAGAAAACACAGATAAAACACTCCTCATGCTTTCACAATTAGTCAGGACAAACCTTAGCATATGAGCCTGACAATTCAAAATTCTGAAAATCAAAGTTGCAAAAACATACACTTTTTTTCATACTTCTCAATAAACTTGCCATCCATATTAAAATAGTAGGATTGGAATAACTATGTGTTTAGCAGCAGAAGGACTAACTAAAGCTATAGCTGCTGATCAGATTTGGGAAGAGTGTACAAAAACTTAAAAGATTGGAACTTTCTACCCCCTATCTGCCTTTTTAGGGGCAGCTGGCAGGCTATCAGAAAAATTGCAGTCAGTAACATACACATCCTCCAAAGCTGACAGAACTGGAGGAATGGGAGCGAGTTCTGGAAATTCTTTCTCTAACAGCTCATAGTATTTTCTTAGGGACTGAGAAACTTCAGTGGTCCCCACTGAAAACACTGGCACGTTTTATAAACAGTTTTAGAGACAGAGAACCACCCAAAGTGAGAGTCAGCAACTGAATCCACTGAATTTGAATAAGAAATCTGAGGAGAAAACCCTGTATCTGTCCTTCATGCTCCTGTCCAGATTCAGAATCTTGAGTCTCTTCAGGGAAGGAGGCAATAGATTGAATAAAGTCATGAACTAGACCCGGTAAACTACTCCTGACTAAAGAAATTTGGGAAGGAGTAGATACTTGTTTAGTTTTCTATTTCTTTTTGACTGGACAACAATTGGACCAGCCGTGATACTAACGGCAGTATCAGCTTCCCCAGGGATGGGCACAGCATTCTGACAAAACAGGGAAGCCATTCCTGTTCCCTTTCTCAGGACTGAAAAGAGTGCTTCTCCCTTACCCACTCAGGGGATTCCAACAGCCACAGAGAGAGTGGCTAACCTCTGGTCCGCAGTGGCTGTAGATGCAACATCAGAGGGGTATGGAGTAAAAGATGAGTGGTCTGAGGTACAATTAGTGGCTACACCTGTGTGGCCATTAGTTGTACCTCAGACCACTCATCTTTTACTCCATACCCCTCTGATGTACAACTAATGGCCACACAGAGTCACACACCCGTGGCCAAGGCAAATTACTAGCCTGCTGTGATGGCAAAGGCTGTTTGCTTAACATTTTCTTTTTGTGGCTAGAAGAATGACTGACCATGTGCCAGACAGACTGTTCCATGGTCAAGCCAAAGCAGTGCCTCTTCCCTGTGGAAAAAAAGCAGCAAATGCCCAGTACAAACAAAAAGTCTTTAAAAGTCACTTTTTCACAGACCAACATGGCAAAAAGCTCTTTAAAATGCTTTGCCAGCCCCATAATGTAAAATAAACACATTTTTTCCACAGAAAGAAATGTTTGTAGTTACTTTAAACAACTTTTACACCATCAGGAAAAAAGCACTCCTGTTTAAAAGTACTGTACAGTCTCATGACAGTCCATTAAAGCAAAAACTCCTGGATTTAAAATAACTTTCCTGAAGAAGACAGTATCAGTAATAAACCAAATTATTAAATGAAAGTTTTATTCTCCAATGGGAACTTATCTGCCCAACAAAGAACAAGTGTAAGGCGACCATCAATCCTGAAAAGCTTCAAAAGAGTATACTCTTTGGTGGCTCCAAAGGGCTTGGTGCTGAAATTTGTCTTTTACTCAGCTCAGCTTGAGCTGCCTTACAGTTTTAGCACATGGAAGGTGCCCTGAAGTTTTGGAATGTGGCCAGCTGCAATATCCTTGGCAAGATATAACCCCCATATAGCTAAGGCTACTGCATAATAATCAATAAGATGAACATCTATAGTTATATGCAGAAAGAAAAGGAGAAATGAAAGGACACAGTGGAATTAACTGGTAAAACAGACGTGTGTTAGATAACATTTGTGTTGAATATTGAACTGAAATGAAAAGTAATGTGAGAATGTTGTAGCAGTAATGAGACAAAAAAGAGAACCATCTGGTACAAAATGTGGTCCAGTTCAAAATTGAACATTGTATAGTAGCTGTGACCATAATCATGATATGCAAAAGTGTTCAGTATTTTATTTTTGTAGAAGATGTGAAAGACCCATTTGTAAAAATAAGCAGATTTATTCTTTGCACATTGAGGATACCATGTAAAGCTACTTGGTCACATACCAGTAACAAGCCAATGTGCACATAAAAGTTGAGGATCCTTTCCAAATAGTAGCAATGAAAAAGGAAATTGCCAAATAGTTTCAGTCAATGGAATTATGAGAAGTTAGGCATTGTGAGACACACCCATTGTGTAAAATCGTAATGCAGCAAAGATGCAGAACTGTCTAAAATATTGTCTGCAACAATTTTGCGTTGCTGCGTTGCTTTATTTACGCATTCAGATTAGTCCAGACTCTGTGTCTGTAATACATAGGTTCATAGACAAGTACTAGGCTACCTACCCTTGTGGGCCATTTTAAGCCTATCCAGTTTCTCTTCCAAAGGTGAGAGTCAGGCCCTGTACCTCTTGTCTGTGAAGTACACCTTAACCATTATAACATCCCCAAAACCAAAAGCTATAATTGTAACATAGGTTCTAGGTAAATATTAGGCTATCAGTCTGCAGAGTATTACAAGCACAGCCAATAGCCAAAGGTCAAAATCAAACCCTGTATTTTGCAGCTATGAAATAAAGACCTTAAGCATTACGCCAAACCCTCCCTATGCTCTAAAGAACATGCCAGAAGCTCTTGGAAGTAGAACTGAGAAGGAATTAAACTGAGTGAAAAGCTTGAGTATTACTGAAAAACAGAACCAAATGAATGAGTGTATATTATGGTCACTGTTAAAAACAGGACAAATCCAAATAGCCATTCATCCAGAAGATCTGAATAAAGGGATTGAAAGAAAACATTACCTGTTCACTTTGAGGAAGTGGTATCAACTATATCAAATTGTTTTCAGTAGTGGATGAAAACCATGGATTCTGGCAGAAGAGTCTAGATGGGAAAATGTCTAAATTGTGTACATTAAATACAACATTAAGAAATTATGGCTTCCTTTAGCTTCCATGTTGGTATTTCATCAGCACCAAAGATAGTTCAATGAGGTGTTACTCAAGCAATTAAAGTTTTTTTTTCTTTAAGAGGAGGGTACTTATCCTATCAGAGATACATGTCATGTGGTCTCTCCTTCACTTTCCTGACACTGGAAAGATCTCATGTAGGCTGGCACCATATCCATGTCACAATGAGTATGTCTTTTTTTAGCATCCTGATTAACATTATGTTACAATTAGGAAATTGTATCACCAGCAAAATGTGCAAAAATCTACAAATCTATATTAAATTTAAACTAACTAAAAACACAATTCAGACACAAAATTAATATATCTTCATATAACCCTCACTACACCACTAACATAAAAGATGTTGCTTTCATATAATTCTACGCAACGTACAAAAAATCTAGTCATTACAGAATTTATGAAACTACCATACCCATTAAAACGTGTGGAAAGCGGCAATTTAATAGTCTACAAAAATAAATAGCTAAATGGAATGAATGTGTGGGGGTCTGGTATGTAAGATACCCAAAATATCTTGTTTTTTGGGTTGGAGAAACTCAGTTGTAACAAAAATCCAGTAGTGTAGTTAGGGTGGAGTGAAAGGAACCAGTGCATAAGCTGTTTGCAATCAGCTCCTGTGATGAGTTATCAGTTGGTTGTGAGTGCAGTAACAGCATTTATTTAAGCAGCTGTGACTGATATCACTGCTGCTTAAATTAATGTTTTTATCTATATGAAGTGTGACTGACAGTGATTGCAATTGTTGCCTTTATCAAAGAGTTGGTATAAGCTCTTTGCTATAGTTACAGATTTTTATCATTAACTTCAGAAGATATGTTTGGTCCTCAACTTTGGGTTGAGGGGGACACCCCTTTGGGGATCACTCAAGTGCCAGCTGATCTTACTATGGCTCTACAAGAGGATACAGTACTTCTCTAAACTTGCAGTACAAGTTAATTTGTGTATCATACACCTGCATTTCACACCTTACAGTTTTGGTGGGTATAATACTTGATAAATGTGACTTATCCAGTTTTCTGTAAACACACAATGACTCAGCTTCATGTAGTGGACACTTGCTTACAAATTAATGAAGCTGAAACAATATTATTTTATTTAGCAGTAATAGATACTTTCTAGAAATACTAGTAGCATTCCTGGAAACAATTGAGAAGCTGCCTTTGTGAATATGTTAGTGCAATGAACATGGTTAACTATGCCAAGCTTTTTGCAGTCCATACAATCCAATATAATCAGTTAATTCACCATATTCTCTGAAGCAACAACCTGAAAAAATACTTTATGACATACAAAGTATATGTCAGCATTGTCTGACCCCCAGTTTTCCTTATGTCAGAAAATGACATGGTAATTTATACACCATACCTTGAAATTTCAGTGATTTAAATGTATTCTGTGACAAAATACTACATTTTGCTTTGGTAGAAAGTTTAAAGGCCACATCTTTGCCATTAACTGTAAATTTTCTAACCAACTATTCTCAGTACTCCACTTGCAATTTATTACAGTTTGATTCTGCATTTCCAGCATTCTCGCAGTACCACACAAACAGTCACTTTTTTCTCTCATACTTAGCTTCAATAACATGTAAATTCTAGGCAACAACCTTACTTCATTCCTTGCATACTCTTGAAAAAGGTTCATGATTCTGCAAATTTGATTGAATGCTATGCATTTTATTTTCTCATGCCTGCAATTCATGGCACCTTCCAGGCACCATCTTTGACACATCATTGCTCTCTGTGTTGTTGCTTTTATTACAAGCATGCTTTGAGCCTTGTCTATATTATTTTTTTTATTAATTTTAACCACATTTTAATATTTCACCCTTCCATCAACTGCAAGCTCATGAGATGGAATCTCATAATTTCACACACTTTGCAGACATCCAGCATTTTATCTAATCTTTCCCTTACTTGATCATTTTCAGTGCCAGAGGCAATTCCATATCTGATCATTAAATCATGCAATTCATCAAATTCAGCCTCCATGATCACTTATCAAAGTCATGTCACCACAATCATAAACCCAGTAAGCAGTCATATACATGTGCTGTACTGATTAGGTAGTGTATGTGATTCAGATAGGACTGTGATCAGGAGTGATTTGGTCTACCAATCATAAAGCAAAATATATGTCCATGAATAGCATTCCTGGATGCACACCAAGGAACATGTGCATCTGGAATATATTCTAGGGTAAACATTTGACCTGACACCTGAAACACAGACACACACATATGTGTCAATCTATCTGTATCAATATATGTGAGTCCACAGCTCTGGGGCTATATGTGTCAAAAGCCAGGGAATGGACATAAATCTTGTGGCTGGGCTAGCACTCCCCAGGAATACTGCTGTGGTACAGTGCTTAATATGCACAAGTGCTATCTCCAGTACCACACATAGTCGTTAACAGCACACATAGCAATATGTATGGCACTGTGGGCCTTATTCTTATAATTATGGCAGGCTGCATGTGGCTAAAACATTTTGCCACCTCTCACTACCCTGATACTCCAAGAATATGACCAAGGACAATTCATAAACATTTCTGACTCTGTGACCTTGCTTTAAATTACATAATATTTTCATAGCAGGATTAAGTGGAGTGTCTAACTCCAACTGGCAGAAGAACCATGCCATCATTGTTTCCTTTTGGCAGCACTGGATGTGCCTTTGTATCACTTTATTTTAAATATCCGGGTAAATAATGATGTTGCCTAGCTATATTTTGCTGAGCTCTGTACTGCCATTTCATTGACTTAAGGTGAAAATGGGCAGTGATTAGTTAGTCCATTTACAACTATACCCCCGTAAATCCCTTGCTTTAGTTCTCAGAGTAGACCATAATTCATAAATATGTGAGTATGACAGACTATGCTGTGGATCCTCATTTGTTATAGCAGCTGTTTACCTGGAGTAGGTGAGCGCATCCAGTGTGCATGAATCATTTTATGAATCATCCTGGTATTAGATTCAGACCAGACATCAGCCCAGTATGATTGCAGACATACCATATAAATCATGTCTAGTACTTTGGTCTTTTCTTTATTTCAGTTATATAACCTTCCACAGTTTCAAGAATAGTTTGGCTCCTTGTAAATGATAAATGTCTGACAAAATAGCAGATTATTCGTTGACTCACAGTATACTTTAAATTTCTCTCTTGTATAAATGATAACCTGTCGCTCTCCTCAATTCTTAGGTTAAATGCACTGCAATGTCTTCCTCCCCTGCAACATATCAGACTAGAGAAGATTGAAGATCCTTTTGCTTGCGTGCAAGGCACTCATACTGAGATACAATACAAACCTCTGTTCCCAAAGTGTTTTTTGTCAAATTACCATGCAAGCTTTGTGGTTGGAATGTTGAAAATGAAGACAGAAATTTTCATTACTGCAAAAATGATAAATTGTTGGTACAGTGACTTTGTGAAAAAGTAAGATGAAAATAAAAGTTAGAATGTAAATTATTTAGATATGTTACATTGAATTTTGAAAGATAAAAGCATATTGGGTGCTTGTTAAATTGCTATAAGACTTTGTTTTGGTACTGTATTCTTAGCTCATATTTATTATGAGCATATTTTATCACAGGTGTAGGCTAGGTGTTCATTATTAATGTATTTTTCTGGCTATCACTTGATTAGCAATGTATATGTTTTAAATGCATTCCTCAGTAAATTTGTTGGATTACTACATTTCCAAGCTGGGTCCTTCTCAGAAACAAATAAATAAAATATAAATGCAAAAACAAGCAAAGAAATAAAATTATTCATACAGAATAAGCATTCACTTGACAGGAACAGTGCTTACACAATTTTACCATCTCGTGTATTATAACTGTGCTCCCTCAAGTAGTAAGAGAAATAAAATTGGTAGTACCACTGTGTTTCATACTGTTCAAATGATTGTGTTGATTAGTAATATGCTATTTACAACTATTTTACTCTCTCACATCCATTAGTTGATACCATCAGATCTGCTTATTGAGTAATAACAGAATACTTAATCTAAGAAGAGAACCAAGCACATTTATAATGATGTGGTCTAACCATACTTTTGCTATATAACCTATACATGTAGCACTGAAAAATGCAAAGTAATTTACACTAAGAAATATCTAAAATCCCTGAATTCCCAACACCATCTATGATCTTAAAGGAACATGACCTGACTATGCTCTCAAAAGCCAAAAACAACATTTCAGTGGGGCCAGACAACTTATCTGGATGCTTAATAAACAGTGACAAGTATGATCTCAGGGAATCCCACCTAAATGTGTTTAATCTAAGCTAATCCATGGGGTATGTCCCTGAAATATAGAGAACTGTTGTTATGGTTTGCTTTCATATGAAAGTAGCCCTACCACAGACCCCAGGGACTACAGCCTTTCAGCCTAACTGACTAATCTGCAAGGTCATGGAGCACATTACATGCGACTTCATAAACTGCAGCATCATATATACATATACACCTAGACCCTCAGCAGTTTGGTTTTGTCAAAGAGTGATAATATCTAGTCACTTGTGTCCAATTCTTCAGAAAGGTCACAGAGATTGTGGATCGTGAGCACATAGTTCAAGCACCACCCTTTGAAAGTAAAAAAGTAACTGGCAATATGCTACAGGGATCAGTGCTGGGACAACTCTAATCTGGCATACATGTCTCCTGTCTCCAAACCGTAAAACCAGACCTGCAGCTAACAAAGTTTTTTGATAAATACAACTTGAGTGTTATTGTCTGATCAGCCCTTTTTACATGGTGTCATGCTGCAAGAACAAATCCTCACTAATCAAATGTTCACCAAAAAGGAACTAAAACTAATTGCACAAAAAAGTTGTAGTATTGTCACACTAGGCAAAAAACTCTCATCTCCAACTTACGCTACAGCTAGCCCTGAGCCAAAACTAATACAGTAATCTGAGATTTTGGCACCTGACTAGACCACTTTCTGTCTCTTTCAACCACCATGTAGCAGTAGCGGTTTCTATTTTGCACAACTGACATCTAAATGCATCTCGGCCATGTCAAAAGACATTGTTGTCTCTTTGTACTCTACTCTAATTAGACTAGTTGTACAGTAAAATGCCCCTTTTGTTGTGTACCTGACCAGAAGCATAGCACAGCTAAAAAGGCCCCAGCATTTCTTAACCAAAAAATGTTAATGGTCTAAAAACCCTTAGCTACTGATCCAGGCTTGAAGCCCTATCGCTATACTCGGCTCTCTTATAAACTCTTGCCTTGTATTACATTCCATTATGGACCCAGTCCTCAATGATCTCTTACATTTCCACAACACAGAGCTACCAACTCTAGACCTAAGGATCTGAACTTCCACAGGCTGGATGGACATATTTATTACCCAACATTTACCCCATCTCTGGAATTAGCTGCCCTTGCATATTAACAGAGTGAAATCCTTACATCCCTTAAGACTAACCTTGATAATTAGATATGCATCCACAAGCTAATCATGGGCCTGACTTGCTTTGCTTTTCCAGAAGATGGTGGCACATTATGAGGGTAGATATCGACAAGGAGCAAATGGTCCCACAACTTCCTTGTGCTATAATTACTATGATTTCATTATCCTACAAATGATCCCATTCATGTGCACCTTTAGACAGCTGACAACACTATTTCAATAAATCCACATTAAAATATCTTTCAGACAGTTTCATACTAGTATGCTTTTAACTTTTATGCTTTCCTGCCTCAGGAAATTTCATTCTTTCATGGCCAATGTGATATCACAGAGATACCTTACTAAAATGATACAAGACCTAAACAACATGTTCTACATGGACCAACTCAAAGCCCTGTCACTACACTGAGTATGCTACAGACTGCTAAGAGGTGACCTGTGTCTGGCATACAGGGCATCCTATGACTCATTACTGATGGATTAACTGCACATCAGCAAGTCAAATGGCATCAGAAATTCTCAGTCTAGGGATCTAAACCTCTTCTGCAACATCAACAGAACAGTTTGGAGTGGAGGGACAGGTATATATTGCAAGGATACTGCTGCTCTGGAACATACTCTCCATGTTCATAAAAGAAAGTTCCTTCCTGTCCATATTCAAGCACAACCTGGATCTATGGTTGGGAAATAGAAAATTGACCCCAGGACTGCCTCCTCTACTACTAATAGACAGAGACAGCTCCTAAATGCTTTATCCCAAACACAAGTCCCCTCAAATTATCTATGGTATTTCCCCAATTATTCTCATTAGGGGTAATATACAATTATCGACCATGAGATGGGCAAGGCTAATCTCTAAATAAATGGAATAGGTTAATTTGAGCACAAAAAAGGGAAATTGACTAGGCATAAAATGGCCCACAGGGGCAGCTAGCCCAGTATTAACCTATGACCTTATGAACAACTCAGTCTTTGTGAGTGAAATAAAATAATCTGGATTTATGTTTTTTTTTCTGTATAAAGGCAAAGTGACTAAATATTCCTCTCCAGTTTAACTTAATGCTATTTTTTGCATGCAATATAAGGCATAAGCAAACAAAGCAAGATCACCACACTGAAAATATTTTAATAAGCCTGAATCCAGCATACATTGGGATTAATATGTTTTTGTGTTTAAAACATTGCTCCATGCAGAATTTATTTTTCCTGAGTACTACAGTAACCTAGGTTGAACAACTAACCCTGAAAGTCGAGGAGGTCAAATAACTTGCTCAAGGTCACATTACATGTCAGCAGCCCATTAATGTCCAGTGTACCAGACTCTTTGTCCACATTTTAGTGATCTGAACCATGACAGCTTTAACCCAATATGATGCAATATACAACTGGTATGATGCAACATTCAGCTGTGTACAGTGTCTAATGAGGAAAATGCCAATCAAAACCTATCACCCCCCACACACACACACACAAACACACACACACACAGTTAACTGCTATGAGGTACAAAACTTGGTTGTGACAGCACAGGTGTCACGGTATTTCAGCACACTTTGATGATGTTTATAACTGTCATGAAAATTATATGTTAACCTTTTCCAAAATTATTTAAAGTTTAAAAATAGTTAAGAGAAATAAGTGGAATCCCATATAATCTGGACATCCTCCATTGCTAGCAAGGGACTAAACTAGAACTCTCTTGAAATCAGAGCACAGAACCTATAAATAAAACAAATCAAAATATTTTAGGAGAGAACACAAACTGGGCAGAAAAGTACTAGTGTTTATATAATGTATTATGTGTTCCTTTATACATGTTCAAGCAGACTTCTTTAATCTACATACACATCTCAATTTTCAGTTATATGTACCTGCCATTGGTTCTTAACAATGGTCTGGTAACACCAAAACCCTCACTGGTCTCTGTACTGACTGGCCTATGGATGCCTTGAAATAAAGATAAATGTGCTTTCCCTTCAGGTTTATAGAAACTGCATGCTTCAGAACTATCCTTCCAGCAGCTTCTGCTATGTATTTGGATAACCTGACAAAGATCATGTTCCAAGATGGGTGTGTAAGCATTGTCCAATCCAGGGAAAGAACATAAACACAAAGTATTTAACACTGGGCAAATCCTGTTTCAATGTATATAAAATAAGTTTATAAATCTATAAATCAGTTTCAAATATTAAAATGATAGTGTGTCCTAAAATCCACAACTCTACTCCAATTCAAAAACATGTAACTCCATGTTTTACATGAAGATATTTAGTTACAAAAACAAATTACAGTTCTGAAAGTTAAAATCAGTTTCTTTGGTTCTTCTTCACTTTAGCCATTGGTCTCAAAACCTAATAAGCATCTCTAATCCTTCTCAGCCATAATGTATACTACACGTATTGGACGGACTGTTAAAGCCAAACATAGATCATTTTTAATTAAACTAATATTTGAATGAAGTATAAAGACATTTTATTGCTCATGTATTTTTAAATACTAATCATTTGACTCTCTAACCAAATTTAAGGCTAGTTTCTGAGTGAAGCAATCTTGAGCTACAGGTAATTATGGAAAGCAAAAATATATTATTAATAATATTTATTTTTGGAAAAATATTTAAAAATGAATCCCTTCATTATGAAAACAGTAAAAAATGCAAATAATATTTTACACAATATTCCATAAATACATTTATGTACAAAAAATATAATTACATAAACCTGAAGTGCCTTTGTACATATTTAACAAAATTAAATTATGAAAAAATGACATCAAAAATACTTAAGATTTACAAACATTCTGAAAAATGTTTACATCTTAAAAAATGCACACTCATCCACGCACAGGCACACGCGCACACACACACACACACACACACACACACACACACACACACACACACACATCTTGACCTAAAAGAACATACTTTAGCATTCAACGGTACTGAAAGGCAGTGTTTGCATCATGACTTCAAGATGAGAAAGACTCAGAGGAATTGAAGCGGGCACTGACCAGTGCATACTCCTTCTGGTGTGTTCTAATCCACTTATTAAATACAAAATAAACGCTGTCCATAGTGCAATGAAATATCCCCAAAAAAGGCAGTGCAATAGGCAATCCTTGAACATAAACCCTGGGTTAGTGTCCATCTTTTTTAGTCATTTTGCTAATTCAGCAGAGAACCAGCTCAGTCTGAATTTAGTCTCTCAGCAACAGCAGCAGCAACAACCAGTGAAGGAACAGTCCCCTGTCTCCATCAGCAGCATTCATTGGAGTAAATCTCCTTTGCACAATTTAGGAAGAGTTCTGACATCACTTCCTGTTCATACCTAAGAAATATTTAATAAAAAACAAAAGAATTAGATCATGTACATCTGGCACAAATTAAGTGACACAATATAATTGTTTAATCAAGAGCTTCTAAATATCGAGACTGCAAAACAAACCCTGAAGCCCCAATAAAATGTTTTGCTTGGATATGGCTTTTAGCAGTGAAACAACAAAATAACAGGACACTAGAACCATGCATAAACAAATGATGAGGACCTTCAACCACTTGAGGTATAACATACCTCTAGCATAAACCCCAACAATAATTTCTTGCTTGTAAAATGATTATGTATAATCTGATAACAGCTAAATTGCTTACAAAATGTTACTTTACACATTCCAAACAAACTCCAACAACCAGCAAAATGTGATACACGACACCAGCCTTAAATCAAGATGATAATTGTATTACATAATCTTGTATATTCCTATATCCAGACCGATTTCGGCTACCAAGCCTTCCTCAATGGATAGAAAAAGGTTTTGTAAAACATAAAATAATCACAAGTATTTATACTGTTTCCTAATCAATGGAAACAGTGGTATAGCCCAACCTAGTGGTTGGAGCGTTTAAACACACATAATGAACTGCACTATGATAAATTGAAAAACACAACAATTCTTGTATATATAACTATTTGCATTGAGAGGCCCAACTAAAACAATTAAATCTTTCAATACATAATAAGTAAAGAAAATAAGGGAAATAATCCTTAAGTTTAATAGAAACCTAAATAACATATCCTATTTCTTGACCCATATATTTCCACCTTCATAATCTGTTTACTATGGGTCTGTAACTAGTTTGATATATCATGCTAACAGATGCATAATACATAACTTGAATGTATATATATGTATATAAAAAATTATACATATAATGAAATATCTAAGTATCAACAAACAAAACTGTTCAATCTCTCTAGAATCCAATAAACCTAGAGTTCATAACATATCCTATTGGAATATCCTGATATGTTAAGTATCAACATTTATATCTGCTCCACGATATTCAAACCTATATGTGTTTATAATAAACTAGTTATAACCCATAAAAATCTCTTGTTATACATTATCAACTACTTAGTTAATATACAATATTGGGAAATGAGATATATGACATTATATTATATGTACATATGTAAGTGGGTCAAGAAATAGGATATGTTATTTAGGTTTGGGCTATACCACTGTTTCCATTGATTAGGAAACAGTATAAATACTTGTGATTATTTTATGTTTAAAAAAACGTTTTCTATCCATTGAGGAAGGCTTGGTAGCCGAAAGCGGTCTGGATATAGGAATATACAAGATTATGTAATAGGTTCATAGGTTTATAGGTTCATACTAGGCTATCTGCCCGAGGGCATTTACAAGCCTAGCCCATCGTTTTGTGGCTTACGCCACCCCTTTAGTATGGGGAACTATACCCATTATTTTGCTGTGCCTCTGTCGAGCAGTGACACTGAGGTAATCCCTGGGGTATATCTGCGATCTCCCATCCATTGGTCAAGATTCCTCTTGAACAAGGCCAGCGAGATGCTCTGCCTCACATGTACCGGGATTTTGTTCCACAGCATAGGGAGTCTTTGGGTGATGAATCTATCCCTCCAGCACGTCCTGTTAATAGCTGTGTCGAGGTTTAAGTCTCCCGCCCTTGTGGCTCTGATGGATCTAGATTTTTTGAGGTGAAGCATATTCATCAAATCTGGGTTTGACATGGCCTTGTATGTTAGGCAAAGGTCACCTCTGAGCAAGCGGTGGCGACTGAATAGAGCTGGAGTTCTTTCAGTCGGGCATCATAGGATAGATTTTGAGACCCTTTATCCTTTTGGTGAGGAACTTTTGTGGCCTCTCCAGCTGCTGCAAGTGTCGGGTCAGATACATTCCGAATGGGGCATTGTACTCAATCATTGGTCTGATGAGTGATGAGTAAAGGGAGACTATAACCTCCCTTGATCTAGATGAGAATCCCTTCATGATAAGGTGGGCAATGTAGAAGGTCTTCCTAACTACTTTAGCTACATGGGTGTCGAATGACAGACTACTATCAACCTGGGTCCCCAGGTCCCTGATAACTTCTTCTGTGCTCAGTGGATTGCCACCTATTTGGTAGCTAGGGGTAACCTTGTTTTTCCGAAGGGTATGACTATGCATTTTTGGCATTTAACTTTAGGCCGTGGCTCTGGCACCAGTTATCCGTTTCTGTGAGACCCTTCTGAAGGATATCTGTGTCAGATGTGTTTTCTACTATGGCCCAGTTTGCAGTCATCTGCAAACTTTGTCAGCCATAACCCTCCTGTGTTTGCTTGTACTTCGGAAAAGTAGATTCCAAACAAGAGTGGGCCCAGGACTGATCCCTGTGGGACACCACTTGTGACAGGCTTTGAGTCTGACATGGCGCCAGCAATTCTGACCCTGTGGGTTCTGTCACTCAGCCAGTTTGCAACCCATCTTGTGATGTATGGGTTAACATTTAAGCTGATGAGTTTTTCAATGATACCCGAGTGGGGTATTGTATCGAAGGCCTTAGCCAGATCGAGGTAGGCTGTATGGACTGCCTTTCCCTCATCAATGGCTTTGGTGACTGTTTCGAAAAAGTCAACCAAGTTTAAAAGGCATGATCTGCCTTTGACAAAGCCAAACTGGGTTGGATCCAAAGTCTGCAAATTCCCTATGTCTTTATTTATGAGGTCCATTATGATCCTCTCCATGGCTTTGCAGATAAGGCTTGTCAAGCTAATGGGCCGGTAATTTCATACATACATAACTTGAATGTATATATATGTATATAATGAAATATCTAAGTATCTAAAATTATCTAAAATTATCATCTTGATTTAAGGCTTGTGTCATGTATCGCATTTTGCTGGTCGTTGGAGTTTGTTTGATTATGGTTTGACCGAGCACGCCATACTTGCGAGGCATTTGGTTTGGTTGTCGTTTGTGACTTTACACATTCCACTCATTGCATAACTTTATCTAAAATTAATAAAAAATGCAGCCATGTAAAATATGAGATAACTAATCTAACACTTTTCTCATTTCATTAGGAAAAAAACTGAATTTTAGTTACTAAACTGAGACAATAACATGGCATAATAGGATACTAAAGTGTTGACAGTGATGTACCTAGACCTGGCAGGCTAGTCAAATAGAAGGTTGCAATTTTACTTGATTTTTATAATCACACATAACAAAAACAGAAGAGCTCTGCTGCCATAACACAACATGCATACATGTACACTTTATAGCAAAGTTAAGGCACAAGATGGTGCACGTTGGGGTTTTTAACACTTCTAGATGACTCCATATTAACTTCATACTAACTCATGAAAAAACAGTTCTTCAAAATGTGAGCCAAAAACAAAGTAATCTCACCACTTACATAGGAAGCCTTTCTTTGGGGGGGGGGCATGATTTCTACACCTCTGCACCTAATATAATCAAGTCTGAAGCTGATGCACTTCATGGAAAGAACAAATCCCTAACAACAGCAAACTCTTTCAAAAAGTCAGCTTATCAGCCAAGTTCTATTACTCAAGTCTAACTTTTGCTGACAAAAAAATAGCATGCTGCCATTCTAGACAGGAACAAATAATCAACTGCCAAATATTTGTAACAATATCAGTGTATACACAAGTCATGGGATACTGCAAAGACTGCATGTTCAAAAAAATAAACACACTTTTTTCACTAATGCACTTTATATCGTGTCTGGTTCTAGATTCTGTTATGAAATGAAGTCCATAATGGCTTGCCAGAGGCCATAAGACAGTTAAGAAAAGCAAACATTGTAACTTCCAGTCCTTCAGTACATACATGAGATGGGTGGACAGACATTTAAATTTGCTTTAAATTTAACTTGAGGTTATAACATTACCTTGCTACTTATCAACATTTTGCAGTTATTTACATTAATGTGGTCTGTTTACAATTTTTAACATATTTTTGGTGATCGTGTATGTTCATGCTGCTTTAAATAAAGTAAAACTGCCGAACCATCATGTAGCTATGCTACCATTACAAAACATCACAAAGACAGCTGCAAGCAGCACCTGATATAGGGATTGTAAAAATGGAAGGCAGACACAAGACTGGCTGGCTTGCCATGGGCTTTGAATCCTTATTCCTTCAGTATATTCATGAGGAAAACTGAAACTTGCAATTGTAATTTGTGGTTGTAAAGCTATCTTGTGACTGAGCAATCATTTGTCATTAGAAAACTATAGTGATTTAATCTGTTTACAATTATGGAGTGAGTGACTGGGTATACTCAAAAATAACAAGTAACATCTGTTACAGGGACTGTGAAATGAGGGAAACACACATACACGATTGGCAATCTAAAATGTCATCTCAATACTATTATATTATAAAGCCAACATGTGATCATTACAAAATCAGAGCACACACTTTAAGAAACGTATGTTCATGCTGCTTTAAATAAAGTAAAACTGCCGAACCATCATGTAGCTATGCTACCATTACAAAACTGAAGACCTGGAACCCATGCAGTACTCTGCCAACTATTCCATAAACATTGTTCTGGGAAAAATGTAAACTACCTGATGATCTCTTTGGCGTTTACAAGTCACTAGAGCTCTTATGAGAGTGAATGCCTTGCCATAGGAGGTGTACCATATAATATTTAACTAATTTCAGACAGCTGGCCTACAGATTAAAAAGGCAAGGCATCTCTCTGCCCCATTGATGATATGGGGTCAACTAGTAGCTTAGCCATTGTAGCACCACCCAGGGAAGGCAGAAAGTAAATGCACTGCCTCCTTGCTTTGACATGTGGAGGTAGGAAAAGGGGTCATGTCTTAGTGGCATGTGTCTAACCCATGACTCTTCAGTGGAGGCCAAGGACAAAGATGTATATTTGTGAGTGAAGGTAGAACAACCAGAGGAGGACATTTGGATGAGCTAGTGATCTTCTCCTCACTTTACCCATTGCATACTCACCACTTTGAAACTTTCTGAGACATGCATAAGAAAATGTTTCTTTCCCAATAAATAAACTTGAATTAAATTTGAATGGAAAAAAGAAGGCCAGGCTTACCTCGGTAGCTATAATGCATTCATCTTTTTCTTCTGATATGACATATACTGACTGGTATTTTGTATCTTTAGATGTAGAATACACAGATTCTGGTCGTTTCCTTTCACAAGACTCACTGTTAAAACAGAAAAGTTGGACTGTTTAAAAAATATATTACATAAAAAAACTGTTGCTTGCAGGTCAAGTGCTATTATTAAAAAAATTTTACTTAGTTACCTTTTTAGCTGTACTGTGCTCTGTATATCAAGTTGTGTATCAATTGTATCACATTTGTTGCTGCACCTGTCAAGGTCTTCTCTGACTGCATCATCATGCTTCAGCTCATGTACCAAATTATAATCCACTGATGGATATCGAGCTTTATAGCCATTTTTCTCAGAAGTATTTTCACTGAGAAAGTCTATTTTCTTGTTAGTGTTTTTGATCTGAGTGGCACCGATTACACTGATGGAGATGTCTTTCCCACGCTGAAAGTCAGTCCGATTGTTCATCGTTTCAGTTTCAGTCTTGCATATGTCAGACTGGCTGCTTCTTTTCTGAGTTTTCACTCTGACCCAGACAAACACAGCAGCACAACCAAGTAACAAGAAGAGGACTAGGATAACCCCAGCGCAAACAGCAATCCAAGGAAAGTCACCATCTGGACTATCTGTAGGACCTACGACACTGCTGGGGAGCAAAAACTGGCAGTTGAGTCCTCCATATCCCCGCGCACATTTGCATACATAGCGATTGTTTATCTCATGACATGTGGCACCATTATGACATGGATTGTGGTCACATCTACTAACTGGGGAACTGCAGTTCTTTCCACTATATCCAGGAGGACAGGTGCAGGTATAGTCATTAATACCATCTTGGCAGGTTCCCCCATTTTGGCAAGGGAGTGCAGCACAGTCATCCATGTTGTCATCACAGTTTCTCCCAGCAAAGCCTATCAGACATTGGCAGATGTAAGAGTTCCCAACATCAAGGCACTGCGCTCCTGAAAAGAAACACATTGCTTACTCTTTTGCTTCACAGTACTATGCAAAACATCCTCTAAGAAAATATTAATAGTCAAGTCCATATACATACACATATACACATACACATACAACTACAATTACAAACTCTTTCTGTAAAGCTTGTGTTAGGATATAACTTTATGTGGATTCTAAATGTTTTATCTACCAGTAAAAAATTATTTTATGCAGTTTGTTCGTATCTGTAAAGATAAGATTGTAAATAACTGTTATTTAGAATACATTGGATTACTCATTACAGTACACTCCATGTCATTTACAGTGTAAAGATAGGAGCTGTTTATCTGCCAGACTTACAGTTCAAAGTACTTCCTTAAAGGGGACTTCCTTGTCCCAAATGGACAACCTGTTCAACCAAATGTGGTGGAAATGTAACAATTTACTACTTGAAGGTGCCCACACCAAGGTCTGTGCAGGTGTGGGTAAGATTATTCTGAGTGACAGAAGGAAATTTGTGATGTTTATGTTTGTCATGACAGGTAAGAACGTCAAGCAATAATATGAATTAAATAACGTTTGCCATTGTAACAATAACTAAATAAATTTAGAAGGGTAAGAGCCCCCACCCCAGGTTCATGAAGCAGCAATAAATCTATATTTAAAGAATCAGAAATAAATTACTGCATCTTAAATTAAATAGCATATACCCTGTTTGCACAGAATTGCTGCCTGCCACTGCACTTGCACGGGCTGTCACCCCCTTAATCCTTGTTCTTTTTTAAATGAAACATAAAATACTGTTAAGGGGAGAGGGTTGAGGATGCAGCATGCCTCTTCACATTATGTTATTGCTGCTGGGGGAATGCACTATATCCAGATCTCAGAGTATACCATATGCTGATTAGACATTTCAAAAGTGTGCATCAAGGGACCAAAGTGTTTTTTTTTTTTACTACTATGCATACTGTAAAATGCCACACATATAATAAAATAATAGAGAAGTGTTAAACCTTGCATTACTCTCTAAACAAGAAGTTCAGATTGTATGAAGACATACACACACACACACACACACACACACACACACACATACAAAACCTAGTGATTGTTATTTATAGCATAAAGCAGAATATATGAATACATCCACATTTCTTAGCTAAGCAAGT
The DNA here is from genome assembly GCF_019279795.1 of Protopterus annectens. Classification (NCBI taxonomy): domain Eukaryota; kingdom Metazoa; phylum Chordata; order Ceratodontiformes; family Protopteridae; genus Protopterus; species Protopterus annectens. Next base: position 1,363,532,901 of record NC_056725.1, read on the forward strand.
TATACAGAGAAAATGGATAAAAAAACAGCTTGCACCCTCAGACTAGAAGATATATAGCTTACTATGTGCTGTACAATATAAATGGCATGGAATTTTTTTTTCAGGATTGCTTGTGTAGGATATTGCACAACCTTTGTTTAACTTTCCTAATAAGATCAATTTTTACTTAAAGGCAATGAGTCTTTTCAGGTTAAAATGCCAGTAAACCATGCAACTGGTTTAACACTTTCACTTATGTACTTATAATTAATTTACTGGCTATGTACATCAGACCATGGACCCTTTTCATACTCAAGTCAGATCATAAATAAATGCATTCAAATATTTAAATGAATGATTTTTTACAAGTATTTATATCTGCAGTGGATTCAGTACACCAGCAACAGCAAATATGTTTGCATTTGCATTACAAACATCTCGCCTGCGTATCTGAACCTACAAAAATTACCACCTAAATTATACAAATGTTTTCAGCTAAACAGGCAAAATAACCATACTATCAAATGATCTGTAAAGAACAAAGCATCTTAACACATCAGCACAGAGGCTCACTAGTTAAACTTTCTTCTTTATCAAAAATCCTAGTTTCTTTCCAAGACACTGGCTGCTGTCTGTATGGCATCTGTGCGTTCTTACCTTGTCTGCACTTGTTTTATCTGTGTACTCTGGTTTCATCCTATCCCCCAATATAGGTTGACTGCCTAAGCAGTTACCCTAAAATGTCCATATTTGCATGCATGCAACTGTCTACGTACTGTCTCTCTCTATGTATATATATATATATATATATAGAGAGAGAGAGAGACAGAGAAAGAGAGAAAGAGTGTCACACATATCGCCTTTGCTCCTGAGTTGACATGAGTTTAACTACATGAATAACAAATGATTAAGCTAATTTTAAAAAATAAACAGTATATTAGCAAGGGAACTGGAAAAATTGTCACTCTAAATATTTAAAGTCACAGTTCAAGTTTAAGTTACCAGAACTAAGTCTTAACTCTTTGAAACCAATTAAATTCTCTTACATTACAATAACAATGGTAATTAAATAAATAATAGTTGTAAGTAAGCAATATAAATTACCACTGTTGCTGAAAAGGGTCTACTGAGATCAGTGACTTGCCCAGGTAATAAACAAAAAGTAAAATAGTAATAAATCAAAACTGGGACATATATGCATGTGGTGCATATAGAGAGATTGTTAATATCATTGGGATACATCTTAATAGCTTTACTTAGCTTCTAAACTACTCTAGGATGAGAAAGAGCAGATTTTATTCTACATAGCTCTCTCTCTCTCTCTCTCTCTCTCTCTCTCTCTCTCTCTCTCTCTCAAGCCATGTCTATTTTGCTCCATTTCGTTTTAAAATGCATTCCAACATTGTGCAGTGAATTTATCACCAGTGAAAAAAGTAATTTCTGTATAACTCTTACCATTAGCACATGGGTTTGAACTGCAGTGGTCAATTTTCTTCTCACAATTAAAGCCAGAATAACCAACTGGGCAAAGGCAAGCATAGCCACCATCTGGGTTATCTGTGCATCTTCCCCCATTGAAACAAGGACCATCAGCACATGTCATGGCACTCAGCTCACAGTTTCTCCCGTAGAAGCCTGGAGGACAAGTACATGTAAAGCTATTTTCCATGTCCTGTTGTAAAGAGAAAAGGGAGAAAACGAGAAGATTGTCAGTGATGTGTGCAACATTTCACACATTTTACAAACCTGCACTTCATTTACACATTGACTACACTACTATACTTTCAGTAAGCATTCAAAAACTGTTGTACACTATTACGGTACTGAGAAATATGAGCATGGGCTACAGTGCAAGCTTGCCTGACCCGCCTAGCCTACGTAACACACATTAATTCATATCACAGTGCATCGTTGTTTCACTAAGGCAGAATATGCACTAAGATTGAGAAAAGTAAAAAATGAAAATAGTTTGTTGACAATGAAATAGTCACGGGTACATTTTTAAAAATGTGTATGCCTTTGTTTCCTGTATTGTAACTGTAAGCATAGCATTAGATCAAAGAAAAAGTATGCTGCTTGCATGTTGATCTACAGACCTGCTATACACCAGTATAGATTGTTCAAAGGTATTTTAATGTGCATTTACAGACAAAAAAAATAAATGGCTGTTCATTTTCTCAAACTGATTCAGTCTTTTTTTTTCTTAACAAGAAGTACGCTGAATTGTGCTTTTCCCCAAACATACTCTTTAAGAATATTAATTTGTGTATAACCTTTGTTTAACTTTCCTAATGAGATCAAAATATTTAAAGGTAATGGGCTTTTTCAGGTTAACCTGCCAACAAAACAAATAGCTCAGATTGCATACTGTTAACGCAGAAAAAATATACAGTTTTCTGGTGTGCTTTTCTATTAATTACAAAAAAACAGTAAGCTACATGCAGGAAACATAGTAGGGCATACTTACAGTGCAGCTTCCACCATTCTTGCAGGGATTAGCATCACATTCATTAATTTCAACCTCACAGTTGGAGCCGGTAAATCCAGGACGGCAGGAGCAGGTGTAACTTCCCTGACCAGTGTTGGTACAAGTAGCTCCATTCTTGCAAGGTTTGTGGTGAGTACAGTAGTTAAGATCTGAAAAGGAGGGCAAAAACAAACTTTTGTACAGGCTGTCCTTTGTAACAAATTATACAAAACTTGCAAATAATGACTAATTAACTAAAAATGCTGTATCAGCAAATAACTTACCCTGATTACAGAAAAGGCCACCCCAGCCCTCTTGACAGTTGCATTGCCACGGCTGTTGACATGTGCCATGCAAACACCCTGGATATCGAATGCACTCATCACAATAACGTCCTTGCCATCCAACCCGGCATCTATAAAAAAAGGTGCAGAGGGTTACAGAGTGATTTTACTTATCTATTTTTTGGGCAGGGGGACTACTATAATCACAGCAAACATATCAAAGCTTAAAGCAAGCATCTGATTTCCCAAAAAGCCTCCAGAAAACTTTCTGATGTGGGAAACAGGAACAGTTTACATGCTGTTATCACTTTCCACCTTCTCCAGCTACTGCTGCCTCTGTTGTTAATGACAAATACTTCTCTACATACTTTTTACTCTGCCATCTGCCATCTCTAATGTTAACATTTAAGTACAACACCCTAATACTCATTAATAACACTGAAGTTTTGCCTTTTTTAACACCTTTAGTTCAGGATTACTATACAGAATTAGCAGAAATGTTTAGTTATCAGTTAACGAAGGACAAACCACTATCACAAAAGAAAGTTACTTATTACTTTCCAGTTAAATATTAATGGTTCATCGGTTTCAAAGATACTCACTTGCACTCCCCAGGTCTGTCACAATATCCATGTTGTTCATCACAACCAGGAAGACAGATTGCTGCAAGAGAACATTTAAAACATAAATTTCATGTAATACATATTTTGCATTATAACAGCATTTCTATTAACAGTGGTAAGTGCCAACACTGACAGCAAATGGTTCATTTTATATCATGCATGTACTCAATGTAAAATACTCTGTCCTTGTTATTCCTGAAATATGCCTGACAACTGCAATACTTTTGGCTATCACTATGGACGGATATTTTCTTAACATAGTTGCACACAAACAAAAGCAGCCTCACAAAGCCCCTTTTCTTCAAAGTCTGGGTCAGAAGTCCTTTTTTAACTATTCTGCGCGTAAAGCTCCTCCCATTAGTACCCCCCACCCCACCCCCGTGTGCCGAGATAAGAGTGGACAGCTGGTGTGCAGGGTGCCAATGCAGGACAGCTGCTCTATTGTCTCCTCTCCCTCGGCAGCTGCCCGTCTGCAACAATACTGCGCCCGTTTCATCCAATCAAAACCAAGCTTGCTTCACGGCAGCCAATCGATCCTTAGATCTAATCTATGACACGCGCGTGATTTCTGAGCAAACTTTTTTATTCAGATAAATAAAGCCAGATATTTTTTTTTTTTTTTTTTGAATTAGGGAACCAAAACAGCATCGATCAATGCACTGTTAAGTTAACCAACCAATTTAGAACGTTTTCACTTATGATAGTAACTCAAGACTGTAGAATATAAATCAGAAAGCTTAGGCTTTTAATGCCACATTTGCTGGCACTTAAGCACGTCTTACTCGGCCTTATTCACAAATATTATACGGGGAGAAGTTACCAATCAAAAATATAAGATACGTTTCACTTAGTTGTGTTACTAAATTAGAAAACAGTTACGTTAAGTGGGGTTGGGCCAGTGTGTGTTTTATTTATAGTTGCAGACTGATTTTACCACATAATTGCAACCTTGTAGCCACTTTTCAGCGCAAATGAGTGATACTTCTGAAAATTAAAGATAGCTGACAACCGTGGAAGACACGGGAAGCAGACTACAAAACACCAAGCTAAGCTGACACATCTGAAATTTTATAGGTGTAGTCTGGGGTGTTCAGAACCGTTGAGGATAGCCTACCTACGCTTACAGACCAAGTTGTTGAAAGGTTATATTTTATTTATGTATCTACAGTCGTTTGTCAGTTGGAAATATACACACGGCACAGCAGAAAATAACCGCAGAATAAATGCCCTGTGCAGTCTAAAAAACACAGCACTATGTTACAGCAGTTAATTAGTTCTATCTACCACAATGCAAAATGATTGGGAATAAAAGCCACAAATCAGCGACGTTTTAATGTTAGTGTTCTTCTTCTTTTGGCGTAATTCACTAAAAAGTTAATATAACTAACAGGTTTCACAACATGCATTTTCTGAACAACATGAAATATGAAACTCTGATGCCTGAAATTATTTACCATTATCTTCGAGTTATTTACCAACAATTTAAAAATGTTATGATGGGCAGGGAAAAAGATATCAGTCAACATCAGAGACGTTTTGCAATGGGGAGCATGGTTGGTGGTACTTACGTTCTGTGCAGTACTGGCCTTTCCAGCCCGGGTTGCAGACCTTCTCGCCTCGCTCACCGCACGTGAAGTGTCCAAATGCGTCGTCACGAGGTCGGCAGAAGGCCGAGCAGCCCTCGCCGTAGTAATGCTCATCGCACACATAGCGATAGGAGTACTTCAGTTCTGTGCGGCCACTTGTGTGCACGTCTTGGGACCATTCATCGCCCACGGTCAGGTGCCGCTGGGTGGCCAGTCGGCTGATAAGGTGGTCCGGGTTATCTGAAAGGAGAAGAGAGCAAACTGTATCATATACGTACAAGCAAAACAGCTCGGGTTATACCGAAAGTATTGCGTATTACAATAGTGACAAATAACTACAACTTATGGCTGGGGGTGCGCGCGCAACCACACACACACACACACACACACACACACACACACATTCCCTCTTCTAATCTCTTCTCATTGAAAGTGCACCATGCCGAAATTATTGTGTACTACAACAGAATAAGATGCAAATATAATTAATGATAACCTATAGTTCTGACTCACACCCACACATCTTCTCTCTTTCCCTGGAAGCGCACCCTATCGAGATAGTTTTTAACAGTACATAATACAAAGATTAAACATATTATTTAAAGCTTCAGTCTGAAAAAGAATTGACGCTGTACACAGCAACAGTAATATTTCTACTGGTGAACTAAGAAAATGTCGTACCTACGGAGAGATCGTCCGGAGAATCGGAGTGCAGAGCTTCAATAATGAGAGAGAAGGTCCCCTGCAAACGCAAACACAAAGACAGAATATAATATCACTGTCTGTAGATTACATGCTGATGAAATACACAATCTTGCTAGCTACTAAACTTTAAATGATAAGGGCTGAGTTCTGAAGATACTTGACTTACAAGGCAGCTGAAACCTCATGCACTAAAATCACTTAATTAGACTTTTACACGATAGAAAGAAAAGTTGCTGAATGATTCATTTTATTTGTGAAATAAAAAATGTGCAATAAAAATGAAGTTTTAAATCCACCACCTTGGGTGGATAGCATTCCAATATAATTAGCCCACAATAAACAATTGCGGTGAGTGTACCGCACGCTTCGGGTGTTGAACTTGAAGCAGTCAACTGCCTTACCAACAATTTCCACTTTTCCGCTAGCATTATTGCAGTTGCAGACAGCCCCTAAAATGGGGCTGCAAAGTTCTGCCATAAGTTTACACGAAATGCCTGCACTGTTTTATTCTGGTGGCTGAAATGGAGCAGGCAGTTTCAATCAGACCTAGTTTAAAATTACTTCCGCGATGGACTTAACAGTTAGTACTGTATATATCTGGCGCAACACACACACACACACACACACACGAGAAAGAATACTCAAGAGAGTCGTGTTTTGCTTGGCTCTTCCACCGGTCTCGGTTATCTAGATGGGTTTGCTGGCTTTGAGCTGAATCACCCAGAGAAAGTCATCTAAAACTGTTTCCAGTACTCCCGGAATGTCCATTTTTAATAACTGAATACAGGAAACTCAGATGAATCTCCACCTCTCAATTATAATATACTAACAACTTTTGCAACTAATTTATGCAAGGTAATAACATTATCTCCTTAGGAAAATTGCAAGCCACTTGCTGCAGCTGTCTGAACTATTAACCAGCGAACATATCCCTCTGAAAGTTTCTAGTTATACAGAGTAAACATCAGGACAACTTACAGGCCAGGTGAAGCCAAATGGGAAGCGAATGGGGTTTGTGAAGGCAACGTCTGCATTGATTTCGGGGATCTGGAAGGAGTTTGAACCCAGCACAGGAGTGACAGCGCTGCCATATGTACACGGTGGATCTGGAGACACGTTCGCCTGGTAGTGCTTCAAGCAGATCCGAAAAAATGTCTTGCATTCACAGTGTAATAGTCCCGAGTCAGCACCTCCTTTGCAACAGTTCTGATTCCCTATCACTCCCTTCTTGTTGAGGAATTCCTGAAGCTTTAACTCAAATACTCCCGAACTGTAAACCTGCAAAGGAGAATGAAGTAGTACATTAGCAACTCTCCTGAAAACTACACTGCAACACTAACATTTCCCCACCAGTCTCACCTGTTCCGGGTTGCAGTTGCTTTAGCGTTTACATAAATTACAACTCAATTAATAGCACTGGTTTGACCGTTTGTTTGACTACCCTAAAGTTACGGTCATGATATTCAGAATACACAGAAAGCAAGCCTTCATATAAACCTCAGTCCATTCGAATCAATTAGTGTAACTTCCCCCATTTAGCCCCTGCCCAGTTTCCAACAAGATTAAACAATCCCAGTAAAATGTGATTTTTGTACATAAAATAATAGAAATGTGGCGTATATAAAGTTTAGGTTGCTTAGGACACATCATATCAGTTGCTGAAACTGAATTAAACATTCTGTACCTGGTAAACCAGAAGACTGAGCAAGGTAGCGTTTACCATTGACCTAAGCGCCATGGTTTGATCGCTGGTTGGCGAGATCCCTTGGGTTTGACTTCTGAGGTTTCTCCTGGAGCCTGCAGTGGAGTCGGCGCTCCTGGCTCAATAGATGTTCCGTTTGCTGTTATTTTTTTCTCTCTCTTTTCAAGAGTCTCTTTTTACTCTGATACGCCCGTCTACTGATTGACAGATCTGGTGAATGACAAAGGGAAGGGACAGCTTACAGGCTTGCTCCGTCTTTTTTCGGTGTCTCCCTTCAGTCTCTCTCCGCTCCTTCTGGATCTCTCTCACTGCAAGTGTGGACTATGATTTGGAGCAGCTATGCCGTGTTTCCAAATTCCAGAACAAAAATAAATAGAGATTAAATAAAAATCCTTAGTATTTTAATTCCCAGTAGCAAGACAGCGCTTCCAGATACATGCACGGTACGAAAATCCAGGTGTGATTAATTCCAGTCTTCAAATGTCAAATGAATAGCATTGCTTTTATAAGCAGCTCAGAACAGTTTTTGGTCTGACCCTCAGATGTCAACCGGATCAGAGTAACAATTTTGATGCAATGAAATGTTAAAATAAATTAGAAGCCTTCATACATCTCTTTCTCCCGTGCACAATGAAAGGGTAGTATGGATCCAGAGAAAGATAAGTTGAGACTGTTTTGCTTGCTGCTGCCTGTGGTGAGGCTGTGTTCTCTGCAGGTCTTGGTCCCCGGTAGTCTCAAACAGTAGTTAACAACATGCAGCAACGAGTGTGTCTGCTGCCGCTGAGTGCCTGCTTCCTTTATATACAGCCTGCCGTCAGCATTCGCAATGAGATGCAGATGAGCATCCCCCCACCCACCCCAATCTGCCGAGGCCCACAAAGAGACACTTTTCAAACGCTCCTCTCAATAGGTTGCCAAATGGTCAGTGAGCTGTAAAATGGGCAATCCTCCTCCCCTCCTCATCCTGTCCTGAGCACAAAATACTCTCATTTACATTCCAGCAAATGTTAACCACAAGAATCCCCTGTACTAAAACAGCTAGTTAAATAAATTGCAACACATACATAGGCTGTGGTGAAGTTTTCCACAATGATCATGTATTCTTAATTACATTTTGGAAAAAAATACTATCAAAACAATAACAGGTTTAGGGAAGCGCCGCATGCTTTTGAATAAATACAATAAACTCAGTCCTGTACTCGATTACGGATAAAAAGTTGACAGCTAATTTGAAGGATTTAAAATGATGAGCTATACACAGAGAGTATACTATTTTTGAGTGTATTCAGTTATTTAATGACTGTTTGCAATAATTAAATTCAGTTTCTTCACCCCACCCCCCACCCCCAACACAAACACACAATATTTTCTATAGTTAGCATTTGTTTTAATGCTAGTAAAAAGTTTATTTGCAGTTCGTGTTGGTACTGATGAGGCTCATTCCATGCAGTATGGTGACACATGTTTTGCAGAAGTATTTTCGCTATTTTGTTTACAACACCAGGGACCTTATCCTTGTCCATGCACTTCCAATAAGATCCCCTGAGACGTTCACTGAGGATACTTGGAGTGCAGCCGTGTAACAGGAAGGAGCTGTTCTTTGAAGTGTGGGTAGATAGAAAAGCTACAGAGCAGGCAACCAATAACACTTGCTAGTAAGGTTGGAATTGTTCTGCAAGGGTTTCCGGATTTTTTTTAATAATAGCAACAACTTTATCAAACATCCAGAAGGGAAGAATACTTGGCAGGAGGTAGGGGGGTTCTTTTAAAAGTTTGTTAAAAGCTACTTGAAGTCGTTGCCAGTTTGTTAAGTCAGTGCGTGTGTTTATGTGTGTGTGCTTCTCTTGTCCCCCTCCCTGCATTTCTTGACCGAGAGTTGGTGTGTGTCGTTCGCGTGGCTGTCATTAAAGCAGTTTGTTATTGTGTGCAGCTCGGGGATGAATAAGTTGCTTCTTTGTGCTCTCAGCTGTATGGTAATGCGGACAGCACCTGCTTGCTGTACAATACAAGAGAAAGAAAGAGCTCCCCTCGGCGCACGCTGCTGCATCTACAACAATGTGGGCACATTAAGGGGGGGAACTCCTCCAGCGGCAGGGATCTCCACGCCAACTGCCATCTTATCATTTTACACATCTATCAGACACTAGAGCGTTTATATGAAATAAAGCAAGGGGTAGGGGGATGCTACAGGCTTTGCTAGTAATGCAAAAATTCCTTTATTGGCAGTGAAAGTAGGCATTCTGATAAAGCAGAAGTTTAATGGTAACACATGATTTTACCCATATTTTGAAAACATGTTTTTTTTTTTCTGCCCCCCCCCCCCATTTGTGACTGAACCCCCATGCTTAGTTTTTGGATCCCAGAATGAATGCACTCAAAATTCATATGGACAAATTGGGTATGCGGGTGCTACAGTTCTTTTATTCAATTATTCAGTTGTGCTTTCTGTACAATGAAATAGCGTTGGGCTGCTTGACAAATTTCTGTACATTAAGACCATCGTAATGCACTGTCTCACAATGTGGCCATATGACAGAGGAGACCTAATGAAATTGGGCATCATGTTAAACTCACACCTACTGTTAACGTTGCTAGAAATAATCTAAAAAAGGCATTAGTGTTCTCTTAGTTAATTGCATGGGACACTGTTACCTTATGCTAACATGCCCACCTCGGACAGATCATAACTCCACCTGGAAGCATTTCGAGATTTAACTACATTGTGACTATCTTGGAGATGGATTACAAACCACAGCCTCAGAATCTGGCTACCTTTTGAACATGTACGGCCCATCTTCTATGTAGAGATATTTCCCCAGCTCGATTATTTCCCCCAGTCACACATGGTGACAGGTGAATAAGGGCGACTCTTACAAAGGTGCGCATCACCCCTAGTCATAATTGGAGCTCAGAGGCACCACACTGACCTAGTATGACTTTTTTAAAGTTGTGATTTCTCTCTCTCTATATATATATATTGGTGTTGTTAAAAATAAAGAAACCCGTTTCAGCTACCGACTTTCTATGCTACAAAGACCTTCCCTTTCTTCATGTATTTGGCGATGGTCATGACAATAATGTACAATAATGTACAGTTATCTGCACGAAGACTGCTAAATCAAAGAAAGGCAAATATGCCCTCAAGAGCAGCCAAAAGGGGCCGTATCGTTTATATGTGTATACAAATTATCGTGTGCAGTTAACCAAAGTTCTATTTTATGGCTATCTATTACAATCTGTGAATGTTATTTTTTTCAGTCCTCACAACATGAGGGTTAACTGTTGGAGGGGTTCATGCAGAACTAAGTTAAGTACTTGGAGATCTGGTAGCAATGCTGACCGTCAGATGCTCGCACTGTGGAGCACCGGTTTAGCTTTACTGGCTTAACATTGTCTTTGTCAAGCTCATTATGGATCCTTTGGTTATGCTTATGGCAAAAGTAATGTTTATGCGCCCACGTTCTGCGTCGCCGTCGTGATATGTATAAACCTACTTTGGAGTGTACTTAAGGTCGAGCAACAAGCAATGCTTAAGTTTTGGTACAATGCACTCATTGAAAAGACACACGTGAAATGCTCTTCGCCTGAATGGCAACCTCTGCAGAAGAAAGTGAGTGTGTGCATGTGTGTTAAGCATTAAAAGCGAAATAAACTTGCCTGTACAGAGAGTTAATCTTATCTTACAGATGTGCACACAATCTTGCTAAAAAAGGAAGCAAGGTTCGAAACGCAAATGTTTTGCTATTACGGGGAAGAAATAACAGAGTCTTTTTAACATTCCCTACCCCCAAATCAGACATTTGTTAACTTGACATGGCACAGATTTCTCGATTACTGCAGCAAAGCGGAACTGAAAAGCATCCTCAAATCCATCAGAATCCTACCCAGTGCACTCATTCTTTTCCAACTTAATTTATGCCACGCGATTCAGTACTGGTGAAATCAGGCAGAAAGCTCCTTCTTTCTACTTTTTTTCCCTTCTTTTCAGAGGCTGGGCGATGGGGAGACTGTTTAACTTAAGTGTTTCTATAGGAGGCTGTTGTAGTTTAACTCCTGCCCACCAGTAGCTGGGCCGAACAAAGGAGGGACTCGATCTCCTACTATTCAGCTTTTCTTTGCACTTTAATTTTCATTGATTGAAAAGACAAGGGGAGCCCCTTGGGGATTCCAGCTGAAGGGGATGACACGCCTTTAGACGCGATCAGCCCCCTTGCCGGCCATCTGCTCCTAACCAAATGGTGTTTTCACTTCTAACTGCATGTCTCCATACACCACCTCACTTATTGATTCTGCCTCCCCACCCCCAACCGGTACCAGTCTAGGCTATAGCCGAAACTATGTCCTGGGCTCTCCGGTGGTATGGCCATGTAGTGATACACTTAGCCAGTTTTTAGTTTACATACTTCATGCTAAGCAGCCTGACCATCACCAACAGCAAATGGATATCTTTGGGTCATACCCCTAACTGTCCAGATTTTCACAGAATGTCCAGATTTTTTATTCATATTTTTGGTCTGTTCCTCATACAATTTGTGGTTTTCTGAATTTTTGTGGCAAAACGCTGAGGACTGACTTCACTATATAATGACAAGCATTTGAGTTTCTGACTTCATATCCTACAGAAAACGCTTGGTAACACAATACATTTTATTCTAACAATGTTCTAAGTTTATAAGAGCAATATTTAAAATGTATGCCTATTTTTGTGGATTTATCCCCCCATTATTTTTGACTTTGTCCAGATTTTTTGTGCTAAGAGGCTGAGCGCTATACTCTGAGCAGCTTTCCTGTGTCTTGCTGTTAAAAAGCGTGGGTGTTTTGATTACTCAATCAGTGCAATTATAACACGCTGTTTACATTTTCAGTGCCTGTTTGTGTTTTAGGTGTCTCTTTACATCTTTTTGCCTAAAGGGTATCTGCAACTACAGTTGACGGCCCTGGCGGGTGGATACCTGACATTTTTTTTTAATTCAGAGTTAAGTAAGGTAGTGGGCCTCTGGGTACTTATTTTTAGCAGTAATAATATTCTAGGTCTAAATACTACTTAAAGCAACGTGCTATATAAGAGTACTGAAACCTTGTGTACAAGACGACAAAAAGTAAGTAGGTTTGCTGCAGGAACAACGTATTTTACAACCAATCAGCTGGGTTCAGTACATATAGACACGCCAAATAGTTGCGGGTTTTCGTCAACAAGTATGTCCAGTTTCAATGCATCGCGTGTGTGTTAGGAATATTGACTCTATTATTCTGAACTTTTTCAACGCGTTCATACATTCCTCAGTAAGAGAATTTTAAAATTATGATTATATACTCAGTCTATCAGTACTAACATGCAACAGGTGCAGTGGCCAATTTCCACTGAGAGGAGCGTTGGTGCCATAAAGGAAATGTTGAATCTTCCCTAGGGGAGTTGGGTGATTTGGAGCAAGGATATAATGTATATCTTTCTGTCTCGGTGCCAGTTTACCTAAAAAGGCAAGACACCACAAACTGCAAAGGAAAACACAGGAAGCAATCATCGATTAATATACGTGCTTCATGGTTTTCCTAGAACCAGTTGGATATTTTTGTGAAGGGATTAAAAGTTTTAGCAGTGGGTTGGAGAATGTTGCAAAGGCATGTAGAGATTAGAATAAGAATGAGTTTGTCGCGTGGCTCAGCTGGCACAGTGTATGTTGATATGTTGGGAGCGCGCGTGGGGTGGTGGTCTCGGATGATGCATACGACTGTAGTTCTTGGCTATCCACCATTGCCCTTCACGCATACCCCCCCCCCCCCCCCCAACGCAAATCATCTGCTTTGCTCTGGCCTCTTTCTTGCCCTCATTTTCATCACAAAGCTGCTCGTGTTTACCTGTGATCTGAGGAGGGCTGAGGGGGCATTCCTTTGTCTGCTTTCGATCAGATTACCGCAGTAGCCAGCTGCTCCGCAAGCCATTCAGTACCGCCCAGTGCTGCCCAACTGGTTTCAGCAACCCCTCTATACAACAATTACACACATACACATATGCCGTCATGAAATGAAGGAGGGGGGCTGGGGGTCAGTACACGGTAGGGACCGGGAAATAAAAGAGTGGGCGGGGCATTTTTTCTTTCTTTTTTTTTTTTTAAAGATTATTGTTGACTATTCTTTCTGGACTGAGGTCAGTCGCGTGCCGATATCTACCAAGCAACATCTGCCACAGTTCCCCAGGGCACTTTTCTCTCCTTTTGTAACAAACGAGATTCAACGCAATTACACATACCTTCAGGCAACAGAAGGAGACGGAGTTTGCAGAACGACAGAACAGCGCATTTTGCACGACCCTACCAACCCCTCCCAACACACACACTTCAGCCATAACATACTCTGCCTGCCATTGCACACCACGATATGTGCACCCTCAAAAGAGAACAGGCATTTTTACTTTAGAAAAAAAATCATCATACTTCAACACTTCAGACTTTAAATCACTTGGATTTTGCTTACCATTTAGATACTCTTAATTTGAGGACTGTGAAACATTTGATCTGAGAATGTTTTGTCCTTTTTAGGCATTTCGGCTAGAGACACAAGAGCTTAATGGAATGCAAAATAGTGTACAGGGTTGTCATGCTCTAGAAAACTACATTGCCATCCTGTCCCTTACACGTACAGTCTTAACGAGAATAAATAATTTTAAAGATGAATGGTAAAGTTTAGGACCCTACGAAAGTACAAGGGTACCTCTCAATGTACCTCATTACGAGGAACGTACCTCATTTGCGTTCTTAAAAAGTTCATGTTCCTCAAATTTCCACATTGAAAGATTCATTGTTAGGATTTTTTAACTGATATCCCTGGTAAATAGAAAGTAATCATATTAATTCACTAAAATATCTTTTGTATATGAGTAAAACACTATATTTTAATCATTGTATGATCTTCCTAGCTGAAGTTGTTAGTAACCTGCTAGTATGTGTTCCACATTTTGCCCATTTGTTCTACATTATGAGGGCTAGTGTTCCTCATTTCAGAGATGGAAGGTTGAGAGCTATGCATAGTTTTGCAAATAATCTTGGCAAAACTCTCACTAAAGTTGCATTGTATGATTTACCAAGCCAGCTACCACCCACCACCACCAAACACACAAAGACAATCTCTTTCCTTTCTGTCAGTGCACAAACGTGGGTAGTGCAGAACACCTAAATAACTGAAAGTAATCGTTAATGGTTAACATTTCTTAACAAAACAAGGCATGCTTTACAGTTTCATTATTTATCCGCTGACTAAACTGTTGTGCTGCGGCTAATTTGCTCACAGTCCTTGTACTCCTGCGATAGGGTTGCAGTTACTTTTTCAAGTAACACAAATCTTACTGGACAAGAAAATTACTGAATAATAAACACGCAGACATCCGTCGTTTCCTCGGTTTGTAGTTTGCAACAGGTCTGCTCATTCTGCAGTTTATAACTTAAATTAATATTAATTGTACACATGTAATTCCTAAAGTACTCGTTTTGTCTGATTGAACACTGTCTGTAAAAAAAAGCATCAACCGTCAATATCTGGCCCAAATGCTAACAGAGACACAGGTAAATAAGTAGATAATTCTGACAGAACAGGGGGCATCCTTACAGTACCTAGTTATTGTCCCCTCTAACTGCCAACCTGAATGTCCCTACTCTCCCCTCTCCTGAACAAAATGTGTGTGTGTGTGTGTGTGTGTGTGTGTGTGTGTGTGTATGTCAGTGTGTGTGTGTGTGTGTGTGTGTGTGTGTGTGTGTGTAGTCAGCAACTGCACCTTTCACTGTAGTATAACTCCTTAAGTTTACCACCATAGCTTAGTGGATGTAAACCCACACAACAAAGCTGACCAAGCTAAGGCCTGGCTGACTGGCAGTTCTATTTGCTCGACACATCTACCTGGTGTCAGTGGTATGTGGATATAAAAGGTTTCTTACCATTTTCTATTGCTTTAACCGGAATACCAAGAATACAAGCATGTGGTTCAGTAAGGCATAGAGATAAGATAAACTGGGCAAGGGCTTCCAGTTTCCCTTTCCTATATCAAATCTCTTCATCTCCTTCGATTACATTTACAGTAATGATTTTTTTCGGATAGTTCCTTCTAATGAGGATAGGGTTCTGTATATTAAAAAAAAACTTGGGTATAATATGTTTTCAAACAGATCCAATGACGTCGTTTGACTAGAGGAATGGAAGTCAGAATAGCTTCAAGTGAGACACTATTCACATACTCACGTGCCGTGCCAGTCATTTCACCGGGCAGTGGAATTTCAATGAGTTTTTGGGTGCGTGCTACACGTGAGCGCCTGCGCACATACGTTCTCTCGCACACACGCATGTACGCACAGAGTAGAGACTTAACGTGTATCCATACCTCTCGACCTCTTAGAGCAGAAAATCTGGACAAAGTCATAAATAAAACTGGGACTAAATGGCAAATGTCCTGAGATTTTAGGACAAAATTATTTCCTATATTTTATGTAATAGTTGCATAAAACAGTTTTTCTGTATCTAAAAATGCTAAAATTTATAAAAATATATATAGCAACTAAAATATACAAGAATAACTGGGACAAAGACCCCAAAATAGGGACAGTTTTTAAATATTGCTCTTACAAACTTAGAAAGTTGATAGAATAAGAGGTTTTGTATTAGCATGAATGTTCTGAAGCGTATGAAGTCTGAAACTCAACTGCCTGTCATTTTCTTTAATGATTTTTTACTAATTTGCCAGAAAACCACAATTTTATGAAAAATAGATAAAAAATATGAGGCAAAAATCTGGACATTATGCAAAAATCTGTTGCCCGACGAGCATACATCTGAAATGTACCTCATTATGAGGAACGTACCACATTTAGGGTCTTAAAAAGTTAATTTCTCGAAGTCCCACATTAAAGGGGTCTGTCCCACATTCAGTGCTAAGAATTTTTTTAACTGATATCACTGGTACAGTGGATATACAAAGTTTTCATACCCCTGTTAAAATTCCAGGTTTTTGTGATATAAAAAATGAGACTGCAATAAATCATTTCAAAATTTTCCCACCTTTAATGTGACCTATAACCTGTACAATTCAATTGAAAAACAAACAAATCTGTTAGGGGAAATATATAAAAAATAAAAAAACTACAATAAACTGGTTGCACACCCTTAAACCAATACTTTGTTGAAGCACCTTTTGATTTAATTACAGCATTCAGTCTTCTTGGGTAGGAGTCTATCAGCATAGCATATCTTGACTTGGCAATATTTGCCCACTCTTCCTTGCAAAAGAGCTCCATATATGTCAGATTGTGAGGGCATCTGTTGTGCACAGCCCTCTTCAGGTCACTACAAAAATTTTCTATTGGATTTAGGTCTGGGCTCTGGCTGGGCCATTCCAAAACTTTAATTTTCTTCTGGTGAAGCCATTCTTTTGTTGATTTGAATGTATGCTTGGGGTCATTGTAATGTTGAAAGGTGAAATTCCTTTTCATCTTCAGTATTCTAGCAGATGCTTGAAGGTTTTGGGCCAAAAGTGACTGGTATTTGAAACTAATTCCCTCCACCTTGAATAAAGCCCCAGTTCCAGCTGAAGAAAAGCAACCCCAAATCATGATACTGCCACCACCATGCTTCACCATGGGGATGGTTTTCTTTTGGTGATGCGAAGTGTTGTTTTGCGTCAAAACGTACCTTTTGGAATTGTGGCCAAAAAGTTCAAACTTGGTTTCATCAGACCATAACACATTTTCCCACATGCTTTTGGGAGACTTGATGTATTGTTTTACAAATTTTAACCGGGCCTGGATGCTTTCCTGTGTAAGAAAAGTCTTCCATCTTGCAACCCTACCCCATAGCCCAAACATATGGAGAATACGAGAGATTGTTGTCAGTCACATGTGGTACACAACCAGTACTTGCCAGAAATTCCTGCAGCTCCTTTAGTGTTGCTGTAGGTCTCTTGGCAGCTTCCCTGACCAGTTTTCATCTTGTCTTTTCATCAATTTTGGAGGGACGTCCAGTTCTTTGCAACGTCACAGTCGTCCCATATTTTCTTCACTTTTTGATGACTGTCTTCACTGTGTCCCATGGTATATCCAGTGCTGTGGAAATTTTTTTGTACCCTTCTCCTCACTGATAGCTTTCAGCAATGAGATCCCATTGATGCTTTGTAAGATCTCTGCGAACCATGGCTTTTGCTGTAGCAGGCAACTGAGTAAATGTCAGGAAAATCCTACTAGGACAGCTGAACTTTGTTTGGGGTTAATCAGAGTCTCTTTAATTGATGGCAGGTGTGTACCCAAGAAGACTGAATGTTGTAATTAAATCAAAAGGTGCTTCAACAAAGCATTAGTTAAAGGGTGTGCACACTTATGTAACCAGCTTATTGTACCTTTTTTATATTTTTTTCCCCTAACAGATTTGTTTGTTTTTCAATTGAATTGTACAGGTTATAGGTCACATTAAAGGTGGGAAAAGTTTTGAAATGATTTATTGTGGTCTCATTTTTTTTATATCACAAAAACCTGGCATTTTAACAGGGGTGTGTAAACTTTTTATATCCACTAGAAATAGGAAAGAATCATATTAATTCATTAAAAGATCATTTTTATAAGTAAAACCAGCATATTTTAACCATCATATGACCTTCCTAAGTGAAGTTGTTAGTAAGCCGTTAGTAAGTGTTCCACATTTTGCCAATTTGTTCCACATTATGAGTGCTAGTGTTCCTCATTTTGGAGATGGGAGGTTGAGAGCTATGCTGACGAGTTACAGATAAAGGAATGCATTTTATTGTCATGAAAACTATTTAATATCCCCTTCCTGATTGTGATCCGGTGTCCACATTTTCAGAGTCCACTAAACCGTGTGGGATATTTGTTTATGACGTAAGCAATACTTTTGGGGGTCGCTGAATGCTGGAATATTAATGCAAGCATGACATCTTAAGAAGGTGACAAGAAGTAGGGAACAGAATTCAAAATGTTGCCAATTACAAGCCCAAGATATTATAGTTTAATTTACCTCCATATACCTCTGAGATATTTTAAATTTTTTTTCATGGGGTATAGTGCTGAATGTTTTTGGCATTTCTAGGTAAGCTGTATGACAATATAATCCTTCACCCATGGCAGAAGTCATGCTGTCAAAAAATTATGAGATTAAGCATACAAGAGGATTAAGGATATGAACTGTTAACCAGAGACCTTCTGTAGCTCAGGGTTTGATTCCTTCAGCCTCCACGTGACTCAGAGCAAGTCACTTAACCTGGCAGTTCTGCTGGGCTGTCTAAAAAGTCATGTGGGTCATCATTACACCCCAGTTAACAAATATAAATAAATACTGACCTACCTTTGACAGAACCACATTGAGTTTGGTCATGGACAGGGAGGTTTCATGTGTGTCTGAATAAGTTGCACAATGACTCTCTCCATCACATTACACAATACATTTGTGAGGCTGATTGGTCTGTTATTTGGTTTTGATGTTAGGGAAGTATTACTTGTTCAGAAATGCTGTCTTTCTCACAGTTTAACTGTATGATATTAACGTCTAGGTAATCACCTCTATACCCGTATTGCTGATTCAGACATCAAAGTCAATAAGGAAACAGACTCTTGATGGGTTAGGGATATGTGGCCCACAAATTCTGTAAATTTTTCATCCTAAAGGATTAGCCATAGTTCCTTATTAACATATATCTTGCATCTTATATCCTGTCAATAATTTCTTTGACTATTCTGTGTATTTTTTGGAATCCACCACTATGGTTTTTACTACAATGTCCGCTGAATGCTCTGTCAGTGTATAAACAGCAATCTTTCACTGTCTGAAAAATATTTAGTCATGTTACCTCTGAGTAGTGTTCTCTGTATCTTGAGATTTTGCTTCCCTCCCTCATTTATTTGTTTGAATCTTCTCATCTGAAAATGTTACTGTTTTGCAGTTAGGTAACATCCTAGATTTAATTAAATGGTTCCTTTATGTCTCCAATCATGGTCTTTTTCTTCCACTCACATCCTGACTTTCTTAATATTATTTTTCTCTTTATCCTTTTTCTGAGAGGAGTTGTGGTATTGTATGAGGAAGTCGGGAGTGTCAGAGAAGTATGTAAGAGTGGTACAGGATATGTATGAAGGTAGTGTGACAGCGGTGAGGTCTGCAGTGGGAGTGACGGATACATTTAAGGTGGAGGTGGGATTACATCAAGGATCAGCTCTGAGCCCTTTCTTATTTGCAATGGTGATGGACAGGTTGACAGATGAGATCAGACAGGAGTCCCCGTGGACTATGATGTTTGCAGATGACATTGTGATCTGTAGTGAGAGTAGGGAACAGGTGGAGACGACCCTGGAGAGGTGGAGATATGCTCTAGAGAGAAGAGGAATGAAGGTCAGCAGGAGTAAGACAGAATATATGTGTGTGAATGAGAGGGAGGATAGAGGAATGGTGAGGATGCAAGGAGTAGAGGTGGCAAAGGTGGATGATTTTAAGTACCTGGGATCAACAGTTCAGAGTAATGGTGAGTGTGGAAGAAAGGTGAAGAAGAGAGTACAGGCAGGATGGAGTGGGTGGAGAAGGGTGTTAGGAGTGATTTGTGACAGACGAGTACCAGTAAGAGTGAAATGGAAAGTCTACAAGAAGGTAGTGAGACCAGCTATGTTATATGGGTTGGAGACAGTGGCACTGAGAAAAAGGCAGGAGTCAGAGCTTGACGTGGCAGAGCTGAAGATGTTAAGATTTGTACTGGGTGTGACGAGGATGGACAGGATTAGGAATAAGTATATTAGAGGCTCAGCCCTGGTTGGAAGGTTTAGAGACAAAGCCAGAGAGGCAAGATTACATTGGTTTGGACATGTGCTGAGGAGGGATGCAGAGTATATTGGGAAAAAGATGCTAAGGATGAAGCTGCCAGGTAACAGGAAAAGAGGGAGGCCTAAGATAAGGTTTATGGATGTGGTGAGAGAGGACATGCAGGTGGTTGGTGTGACAGAGCAAGATGCGGAGGACAGGAAGAAATGGAAACAGTTGATCTGCTGTGGCGACCCCTAACGGGAGAAGCCGAACGAAGAATAATATATTTTTCTGCCATACCTACAGGTAATTTCATAATTTCCTTTATGGAAATAATGAACATTGGTGTAAAGTAAATCAAAACAACAGGATGACAGAAAGTATACAATGAATCTTGATGGTTTCTCCTTTCCACTTTCTAGATTGTTTTATAATACCTTTCCTCAGCCATCTGTCCATTTTGAACTCTTTTTTGAGCTACACCTTTTGATTTGGACGTTATTTGGGTTATTGTCCAGGCACCCCAGTGTTTATGGACATCAGGTTTGATTTTAAGATCTGTGTTTCTAAAGCTTACCCAAACAACCTACTTATGCTCTAATGATGAGGTCAGAAGAAGTCCAAAACATGGCACGTCTGCAGTTAGTATGATCTGGATTTATTATCCTGAATGTACACTTAAAGTCTTAAATAGTAAAATGTTGTGGGATTCCGAAGCCATGTAGCTGAAACACTGGTATGTCTTTAAGGGGTAATTTGCATTTATCCCATGGGCCTCCACTACAGGAGGTTTAAGGTATTACACAGTGAAGATCCTAGCTTGGCTGGATCTATCTGGCACTTTTTACTGACATATTTGTTTGTGTAACTTTTTTACCCTTTGGTTTAGCTAATTGTACAAATCTGCAAACTTTATTTTCTGCCAGTTGCAACTTCTGGATGTTTGAGTTGGAGTGCTGGATTGTTAGGGGTAGGCTGTACTCATGTTTGGTGATGAAAATATTTCTGGATCGTGCATGACAAGCAACTGGCAACAGCAGATAAGATATCTTACAAATCTGTACCTGGATAAGCTAAAACTCATCTGTATATGGTGTGAAAATAGAGAGACAAAGGTATTTTTGTTTCTTTTTCTGACAAGTTAAGGGTTGCATTATTCATGTTGTCTTCTAGGAGGGGGTAGCTTGGTTAACTTTTATAACATGACACTGGATTTATTAGGGTCAAGCATTAATCTAATTTTACAAATCCATTTGCAGAGTTTATTAAAATGATTCTGCTCATGATGCTGCAGTTCTGCATATATGCACATCCCGTGCAGCACAGGCAAAATGTCTGAAACTTCTGATTATGCCTGTCTGCAAACTGATTTCATATGTAGCCAAAATATAAACATTGTGTATCTGACATTAGTACTGCTTTACTGATAATAGGTCTCTCTGTGTCAAACTGGCACATTATCTAAGGTGCAGATTTTCAAAGCAGATCACAAACTCTTTTCCCTCCTGTGTTTCTCATGTCATAATGGCTGGAGTCACAAAACTTAAGGCCTTTACTGATACAGAGTTGCACTTATGACTTTCAGATCTTAAATACGCATTCCATAATTTGTTTTTTATGACTCACACAAGGGAGATTGTAGTTAGTTTCCCACAGACTAAAGGGACAAAGCTTAATGCCTTAAAATTCAACTATTTCATAAACAGCATGAGGTACACCACTGAAACTGCTGCTGAAGAACAGACATGTAGGAGATGTGTTCATATATTTCACAAAACAGCTTTCCAAACTTCATAACAACAATCTGTTGCAGTATTCTTACAGATTTCCATAACATACCAAGATAGCAAGCTCCAGAGAGGTCCAGTCACATCTCTGCCATTGTCATCCATTCCCACTTATAATAAGGCCCATCTGAACAATCTCCTAGCACAATCACATCATGACTCACATCAGCACCAGGACTGAACAATCTTGCAGCCCAATCACATCATGACTCACACCAGCACCATCACCAGGACTGAACAATCTCGCAGCCCAATCACATCATGACTCACACCAGCACCAGGAATGAATAATCTTGCAGTCCAATCACATCATGACTCACACCAGCACTAGGACTGAACAGTCTTGCAGCCCAATCACATCATGACTTGCACCAGCACCTGAACTGAACAATCTCGCAGCCCAATCGCATCATGACTCACACCAGCACCAGGACTGAACAATCTCACAGCCCAATCTCATCATGACTTGCACCAGCAACAGGACTGAATAATTTCACAGCCCAATCTCATCATGACTCACACCAGCACTAGGACTGAACAGTCTCACAGTCCAATCACATCATGACTCATACCAGCACCGGGACTGAACAATCTCACAGCCCAGTCACATCATGATTCACACCAGGACCAGGACTAAACATTTTCACAACCCAATCACATCATGACTCATAAGAGCACCAGGACTGAACAATCTCGCAGCCCAATCACATCATGACTCACATCAGAGCCATTTGTTCTACTTGACCAGTCCTTCACAGTCAACAGTCATTCATGCAGTCACATAAACACAAGGTAAGCTGGCATATTGGTCTGTTTCTCCAGCACACCCTTATGTCATATCTTTAGATGTGTCTCAAATAAACAAACAAACAAACAAACTTCTCGATTAAACAGCACACACACAGAATTTCTTTAGTGCAGTATTGTTAGGACTTCCATACCACACCAACATAACCAGTCCCAAAGAAGTGCATATATGCTGTGTACTGGACAATCCCAATGTCATCTCAAAATGCCAAAAACTGCATTGTTATCCTCTTTGGTAAAAACTCTGTACCTATGAACTACCACATAGGTGGTAGTCTACTTAACACTGAAAGTGTGATAAGAGACCTTGGGACACAGGTGGACAGTAGTCTCTCCTTTGATACTCCCATCACCATAGTGGTCAGGAAATCCTTATATGTGGCACACCTCATCACAAAAGGTTTCTCATCCAGAGAAAAATGAGGTCATTGTTCCCCTCTACTCATCACTCATTAGACCCATTATAGAGTACAAAGCCCCTTTTGGTATGTACCTCACAAGACATCTACAACAACTGGAAAAGTCACAGAAATACCTCACAAAGAATATTACTGGCCTCAAACAGATGCCCTATGCAGACCGTCTCAAAAAAAACTCCAGCTTTACTCCGTCGCATATCACCTACTCAGAGGTGATCTCTGCCTAACATACAAAGCTATGTCAAACCCAGAGCTGTTGGACATGCTCCACTTAAAGAAATCCCAATCCCTCTGAGCTACATGCTGTAGGGACCTAAACCTTGTCACCACAATAAACAGAACATGTAGGAGGGATAGATTCCTGTTCCAAAGACTTCCCATACTCTGGAACAGACTACACTCCCTATCTATGTCAAACAGAGCTCTTCATTAGCACTCTTCAAGAAAAATCTTGATGATTGGATAGGAAATAGGAAATTCACCCCGGGGATCACTTCTACGGCTCTACTCGACAGGGGCACAGGAAAATAATTTTCTTGGGCGGCAAAAGCCAGGGTACCTTTTTGGCTAGGCTTATATAGGCCCTAGGGCCAATAGCCTAGTACCTATCTATGAAACTATGAAACTATGAAATGTTGTAAAACTGATACCTACTTTTAGTGTCATCCTGTAGTTCTAACTAACCGTTTCATCATAGTAATCAATCATAATATATGCACAAGGCAAGGTTTAGCATGCTGGCACCCACTGAACTGTTTCCTATAATTAAGTACACTCAATGTATCTGAGCAAATTTCTACATGTACCATATTAATGATATTAGTAAACAATTGTTACAGCACATGAACAAATAAGATAATCCCACTGAAATTATCTGAAATGTTTTAACAAACTAGGATACAGTAGACCAGTTCGTTGGTGCAGATGGATGGAGCCTTAACTGCTACCCAGGCAATTGGGGTTCTATTAGTGGTCCCAGCACTGCAGGAAACAGGCAAGGAGGAGTAGGAGTGAAGGGGCATGTCACATTTGCCTCTCCTGAAGGGTGGGGTGGGTTGTGGCACTCATGGGCACACAGAGCCAGTGCGATTTCCCTATCAGAGACCAGAGAAACTGCCATTCATACTTTGGGGACAGGGAAGGATAGGGATGCTAGGAAGAAACACACCTTGCAGAAGTGAGGGGACTTCCTATACAATCAGCATACAGCATGCCCTTCCTCAGTACTTAAACAAGTGCATGCAGGGATGGTGCCATAAAAATACCCTCTGATGGCTGTCTGGATGATGGCCACTCCTGGTTGCCTCTCACCCCAGTGACTGATGGGGAATAAATAGGCCAACTGACTGGGAGGAGGGCTGATGATTGACAGACAGTGGGGACAAAACATGCAAAAAGCAAAGATGCACACCAACTAACATACAATGAATTAGTCCTCCATCCCAAAAAATGTTGCATTCTTACTAGTCAAAATGTGATTTAACATGTTAGCAAGCATTGTGTAAAAATAAACCTCTCCAAATGTTAATACATTACAAGACAGGCAAAGTCATTACTTCTTTTGACTGTAATTTCTGTTTCAGAACAATACAGCATATCAGAAAAAAAATAATTCATTGTTTCAGGCAAACAAAATAAGAGAGGTAGTATTCAACAGGTAATTTATTCATTTATTTGTTTGTTTGTTTCACGATTTCTTAACCAGGTAAGTACACTCTTCCAATGACCCTTTTCACTCACTATTTAGAGTGCATAGCAAAGTTATGTAGAAACAACTATGTACAATATCATAACATGACTAGAGCGCATAAAGATATAATCAACATGAGCTCTAACACAGATAGAGAAAACATAATTAGAAGTGCAAAGCATATTTCTTAGTGATATTATTATACACTTAGGGTACACATATGAAACATGAAAAATATTTAAAGAAGGCAATACATTAGAAAGTTAATAATTGAAGGAAGCAGCTGATTACATACACAATGTTAAGGTTTCAGTCAAAGAGAGCTATTCAGACAGTGTTTTATATGAGAGTTGCTATATCAAACACAAGACTGGCAGGGCAGCTACACAGTTTTGGGACATGCCAGCCGAACCTGGAGTCAATGACATAATTAACAAAACTACGAGTCACAGCAGGACTAATGGAATCAGCATAGGCATAGCTACCTCACAATTAAATGAACTGGCATCCTCTGCAGCATTAGCAAAGTCAGTGGATGTTACAATGTTAGCCTGCCCCCAGTAGAATTAAAGTCAGGGTGTGACGAGGTTTCAAAGGATAGTTATAGCCAGACAACTAGCAGGATGAACTGAAATAGATAATCCCAACAATATTAATAGCGTCAGGTGGTCCCAAAATAATTGATTCAGTGGGTCCACAGCAAGAAAATAGAAGGAATAAGAAGGCCCTAGCATGATTAACAGAATAGGCATCCCCAGGTAGAAAAATGGAATCAGGTGGCTTCGGCAGGATTAATAGAAACAGTGGGTCCCCCAACTAAACAAATGGCATCAGAAGAGTCACAGTAGTCTTCAAGGATTCAGCTCTATAATAATAAAGATGCTCTGGCATGCACATTATTACCTTTACTGGAAAGAATGTCCCCCAGCATGATAAATGTATTCAGGAGATCTTACAGGATAACATAAGGGGGGTTACAGATAATTTACTTAAATCATGAAGGCTTGCTTATTGACAAATAGCCACTGTACAAAACTGAGTTAAGTCTGTGTGATGACAACCAGAATTATTTTTCTGTATGCCCAGGTGGGCATTTGAGTGGTTTGAGGGATTAACCAAGGCAGGGAACTCTGTCAGAGTTAATAGTGTCTTTGGAATCACATGCAGTTTATTGAAATCATGAACTTACGTCATGACAAAGCTAGGAAAAAGATTGTTTGTAATGTACACTGGTAATTTGAAATTTTAAATAAGCCAGGAAACTCCACCAACTTAATAATGTTATTGGAATCACATGCAATTTATTGAGATCATGAACTCACTTCTTGATAAAGGTACCCAAAATATTGTTTGTAATGTACACTGATAATCTGATTTTTTTCCAGTACAACCAGATGTGCATTTGAATTATGAAGGGACAGAAGTAATGCTAATGTTTTGGATTTTTCATTAATAGCTACACAACAGAGTAACACACATTTTTTGTTGCTTTGACAAAGTTACAAACATGTTGAACTAAGATAACATTCTCTGTTTGAGGTCATTCCTTGATCAAGAACACTAGCAACTACAGGGTGTATATTGTGTACAACTAGCTATATATTCCCTACCCTGTCATGACTAAGATTAATACCCCAAATAAGCATAATTTCTACACAGCCCCTCAGCAAAGTGCAGAACTTTTATCTGTGCAGTTTACAACCCCACTGTCACTAATTTGGCATCCATTTCAGTTCTTGTATCTAGTAAAAATGTGATAAGCAGGAAGTTCCAAGATTGCATCCTGTGTTGTTCATTTGCTTTCTAGCTTTTTCTTTATGTAACATACCCTGCTTTAACCCTTTGTTTCCAGACAGCTCCATACACACATCATTGTTCTCAATTCCACCCCATACCTTTTAACTTTTCAGGCAATCTCTTGTGCAGTGCAGTGCAGTGTCATACACCTTGCTAAGTCCACGTAAGCTATATACACAGGTTTCGACTTATTCTCCTCCGTGGTGACCCAGCCAGAGAAATGAAGCAGGCTAGAGTGGCTAGATCCTTGCTATGTTAAGACATACTATTAGCTATCTGTAAGAGAATTAGTACTTTGAAACCTTTCTATCTGCCATGCAGAATTTGTTACATAAATTTCACTGGAATGGAACCAATGTTGGCACACAAATATTTATTTTCCTAGAGCCCGAAAATAGCTACCATCATGTAGTGTCACAGCAGCATTCTGTCACTGCTTTCATTGTGAAGTCAGATTCTTTTGTTCCAAACCATCACTGGAGGCAGCTCATCAACAAATTGTGCCGCAGCCCCCAGAAGTCCATTAAGTTCCTTCTCTGTTTCACACTAGTCACTTTTCATCTACCTCATTCAAACTTGCCTTATCTTCCTGTGCCAGAGCCCAGCTTGTTTACTTATTCATAAATATAGAAGTGAAGAATGCTTTTAACACTGCTGCTTGACCTGTAGGATTCTGAGACCAGACCCCAGTTTCCAGTAATGTAGTGCCTTTCTTATTTATGCTTTATTCCACAATGTATCTGGAAGATTGTTTTTATCAACCATTCCTTCCTAGCCATCTCATTCTGCAGAGTCACATTGATATATGCTGAGCAAGATTTAGTGGCTTATTATGGACAGCAATACAGGCATTTTTTATCTAGTGAAGACTTGCTCTTGTATTCTTTTCTCTTTTCATTGATATATTTTTCAACTCAATCTTATTCCTTTTTTCAAACCAAGTCAGTTGCCTTCCCTGCCTGTCATGCTTACTTCTCTTCTGGATAGACTCTTTTCTTCCTCACACTTTCCTTGACGAACCTTCCTCATCTCTTCCACCATCATGATTTTTATACCACCCTTTCTTATTAAGCATTTGTATGTTTCTCAGCAGTCCGAATCAAAAGTCCTTACTTCTTCAGTCGCTTCCCAGTAATAATTAATATTATAATAATTCAGGTGTTATGACTCATACTGTGGGTGTCTGGCTAGCATCCATTACCCTCACTTTATCCCTTTTATGTGAGGAATGGATTAAACATGTTTCATTTTCTTACTGAGGTCCTAAATGCTTGCTCATATCTGGTTGCATCAAGTGCTTCTACTCTGTCGTCCGTCTTTCTCTTCTTGAATGAGAACAACTTCCAGTTTATTGTTGCAACATTTAAGTCTTTTATGACTGTGGTGGCTCTCGTTGCCTTTACACACCTACTAATCTCGTTTCTGACCATATTATTATCCTTCTCCCTGCATTTCAACTGTCAACAAATGATAAAGCAAGCATTTGAATTGCAAGCAGTTTCAATCTTCTACCTTCAATGCTGGTGTAAGATTACTGTAAATATGTATATACTCTTCTGTATTAATTAGTAACTTTACTTTCTTACAGATAATGTATTAAGTTGTAACTCTGCAGACAGACCCATTTTATACAGCTGAAATTATGCATCATTTCATCTACATATGCAGATTTATGAAACTGTAATCTGCAAGTTTCTTCTATGTTTTTAATTTTGGATAAAAACAAACTCTATATATTTGCAAATCTGTAAGAGTTACTACAATGTGCTCTATTCTCTATAACAATGGACTCTGTATATGTTACTTACTAATAACGTATCATCTTTGTGAAAACACGTTTATGATATAGTCTAGCCTGTACTACTATTTAGATGATCTATTGGGCTCTCTACTATTGTATAAATTGCCTGTGGCATGGATCATGTCTGAAGAAGGTCCTTGGCCCAGTCCATCTACCTGATTAACAATTTTACATAAATAAATAGATTTATACATATATCTGGTATGTATGTGATATACTTTTATTAAAATATTAATATTATTAAAATATTTTACATGCAGTTTTACAAAGTCAGCTTTTTGCAATACATTTCAAAGGTCACCAAAGAATATTACATATAGGTGAGAGGCTGATGGAAGTGTTCGCTAGCAAAATGACAACAGAAAGTTCCCCTTCAAAATTATCCATCTTAATAAGTCTCTGATTTCCACTCTACCCTTCTTACATTTATCCGAAAAGATCTGTCATTAAGCATGGTTTATTCCTTTGGTGTTATTTTAAGACATAAGTACTATAGCCCCATTCATTCAGTTTACCTTAAAAGTACATTTGTTATGGTAACATTTATACACTGTTGACCACAACACTGTCCAGCAAGAGCATTCATTTTTCTGACGAATGTGATGTTAAGGATGTTGTCAGCTCCACCCTCAGGTTCTTGAAACTGTCATTGCAGACTGTCATCAGAAATGGTGCTTTGTTTCACGCAGTTGTCCTTCCATTCCTTCATATTTTATATATTATTAAATATATCTTTTACCTTCCACACACTACACTTTCTTCATAATATGTAAAATCAAATCATTTTGTGTAAAACCGCTGTGGACAATTTAAGTGTGAAGGTTAAAAATAGCTGATATCACTCATAATTGTGCAAGTGTTATGGTGTTTCTTCTTTTTTAAGCAAGTTAAAAGTGTACCTTAATTTGTTATATTTATTCATAGACAGCCACATTAATAATTAAGTAGCCTCTACATTTATTATATAACACACAATAATTTAAAACATATCTAAACCATATATGTGGGAAATGAATAACAAAATTGTTATCACATGCAATCAGCATGAGCTTTGTTTCCTTTTAGGACTTCAAATGATGGATACTCCATACCTCTCAGTTTTCACAGTCTGTGCCTGTAAGACAGATTTCCAAATTCATTTTTAAAAGTATAGCTTTAGTATGTCTTGCTATTAAATATATTATTATTATTATTATTATTATTATATCAAGGTAAATATATATTAATGCATGATTTCTCTCTCATATTTATTGCTGTATAGTTCTGTTAAGAGGACTGTAAATGAAGTCCCAGATATTTGGGGGTTGTAACCTATTATTACATCTGATTACACAATACTTTCTGCAGATTTATGTTCTGCTCTGTGCAAAGTGTTTTAACAATGATAGTGTGCTACTATGCTAATTAGATTCCTGTACATTTGTCAGATTTTAAGTGTTTCTTTCTACACATTTCAGTGCAATGCAATCCTATTTCTTGCAAAAGGTAAAGACACAAAGAATGGTGGGCGGAACGGGGTGGTCCCTCATTTGAACACTCTCTTTCTTTCTGTGAGCATCTGCCAAGAGAAGAACAGATGTGGGCACCTGCAGTGACAGGCTGCATATGTTCCATCCTATTCACATTCACTGAAACGTGGCCACAATGGGCAGCCTTTGTGTATGTCGAGTCACTAAATATATTAATCTGCACTCCCAAGGGCCTTGCACTGTTTAATGTTTTTAACCAGTAACAGCATCTGACTAATCCCCAGACTCCTAGTAAAACATGTTTCCTACAGATATGTGAAAATATTTTAACACTCACCTGTTAGTAACCTGGATTTTTGGTCACTTTTTACAGACAATTTTTAACATGTCTGCATATATCATTTGTGATGAAAATGTAGAAGTTGTTTGCAAACAAGACTGGCCATAGTAAGAAAATCTACAGAAACTATTTGCTTAAAGTAAAATACGTTAAAAGGTGAACCAGAAAGTTAAATACAGCTATCCACTCTTTAGAAAACATATTGGGTTAGGATTCTGAAATGAATTTCATATTTAAAAATTTCTCAAATGTGTGCAGGCCACTTCCAAACTACTGTTTCTAAGGCTAGTTATGGACATTAAAATGTACATGAAGAATTATTAGAGTAACCTTATATTGCAACGAGACAAGAACAGTATAATATTGATGTCCTTAACTAGAAACTCACATCCACTCTTATTTGTGTAATGCATGATCCCGATATACAGTCTTAAGAAATGCGCATAACATTTACAAGCTAATAATTCAAACATTTGTTTGCTACATCTCCTCTTTCTAACAGGAAGTAAGTATTAAGTCATATGTCTCACAAAAGCACAAGGAAGAAATATGGCAATTCTCTAACCTCCACAAAGTGTCAAACTGAGAAACTGCTTTACTTCATGAAGAATATTGCCTGGAATCACCAGAACAAAACACGTTTATTCCTGAGCAGGTCTAGGCTGGACCACATACATAAAGCTTTAATCCCACACATGGAACAAGTGAAAAAAATAGTTTCTTCAGAATTTTCCAGTCAAATCTTATCTATTTACTTATGAGCTTATGTAATTCACAAACCACTGGATCATAATATAAACATTTCTAGATGTTTAAGAACCTTGTCAGCATAGTTTTTATTCCTTTACATTTATCACTGTACCAATTTTTTAATTAATTTTGATTAAGAATTGAGCACTTATCTTATGTATACCTAGATATTTTACTCTTTCTATTATTTTGTGCTTATGTGTCTATGTGAGCTTTATCTGTTGTTTAGTCTTTACTACTCATCTTTAATAGTAAAACTTTCGCGTGTTAGTTCCCCCACCCCTTTCACCTGCCATATGTCTCAGTATATTTCGGGATCAGTAGAAATACTTCCTTCCGTGTTCAGTATCAAACTCCATCTATGACTGCTAGTGACTTAACCCTACCAAACCTGCATGGCATAACAGACATTTTCTTTCATCCTAATAGGTCCCATAAATGTGTTCTGTATATGCTATTTAATCAGTAGATTTCTTTTGAATATTAATAAGTAGACGCTTACAATTTTAGTTTAGATATGTGATTTTTATTTCTTTAAATGGTTCACGTCTCTTTCACATTTTCAACACAAATTATGATCTTCTTCATGCTTCAGAGTTTACAAAATGAAATAAAATAAAATTAAATTAAAAAAGGAGCTTTATTAATTATTATGCTCTTCCTGGTGAGTATGGTATTCTATTTCCGGCATAATAAACCATAAGTAATAGATGGTAATGTAATTTGCCAAGTCCCAAATTATGAAAGCGAGAATTATAGGTATCAAAACAGTGTGTCAGCCAAATTTAAATCATTCATAACCCAGCACGTTACATCACTCTAATCTCTGTTGCCATCTAGAGCTTTGAAGCTTGAAGCCTGAATATTTCTGGAGTCATTCTAGTTGATGCAGTATCTTTTGTTTTTGTGTTTCCATCCCTTCAGAACATCTACAGTGAGGTGTCACAATGTTTTTATGTATGCAGTGCGTTCAGAGCAGAAGTCGGCAGATGGCCAGCTATGCTACAGAACTTCTGTTGCACCACCTCCCATTCACCTTCAGGTGACAGCATTGTAGCAGATGAAGCTTAATTACACCTCCCCCTCCACTTCTTATTGAGAGAAGAACACTTGCTTTGAATTGTCTCCATGCAGTCTTGAGGCAAAAGATGTATTTAAGTGCAGTTACACGTGCTAAGATTACTATCCCACCGGATAGTCAACATTAATGCTATAATGCAACAGCAAGAAAAGTAACAGACAATGCAAATCAGTCAGTATAACACTCAGCAATCATCAGCATTTTATACAGAAATATCATTCTGCTTTTCTGCAAGTACTGGGGTCATTTAAAATATTTTAGCATTTTTTATAAAATGTGTATGTAGTTTTTTTCCATTTTCAAAAAAAGTTGCAACTGTTGATAACGTCTGCAAGTGTTAAATCCTATTTCCATCTGACAGTTACAAGGTAAGAGGAGAGTTTAAATTTGCTTCAAGGTGTTCCATTACACATATACATAAAAGTGATTGGTATAAAAACATATGTTGTTTAGATGTTTCCTGGCTCAATAGTTTATGCCTCCTTATTTTTACCCCTCCCCCATCCACCAAGGAAGAGTGCATGCATAATTATTTGCCTACATGGACATAAGTAGGCTTGCCTGCAATTGTCATGATTCTTTCTAGAAAATCAGAGCAAAACTCAGTGCAAAACCCATTCTAAACTCTTCTGTATGCTCAGTAAAGAAAAGTAAAATAAATTAAACTGGTACTTGTCCAGTGAATACTTGTATTTCTGATACTCACAGCAAATGCTTACAAATTGCTGCGGTGGTGCAGCGGTTAGTGTTGTTGCCTCACAGCAAGAGGTTCTCTAGTTTGATTCTCAGCTAGAGTGCCTTCTGTGCAGAGTCTGCATGTTCTCCCCGCGGTCGAGTACACTTGAAAAGACATGCAGGTAGGTATGTGCGTGAGTGGATGTGTCTTCTTTGAAGGTTGGGCACTGGGCTGGCAACTCAACACTGTAAAAATTCACTGCCAATCTTTAGTGGGCTGGAGTCCCGCTGTGGCAACCCCTAACTGGGAAAAGCCATAAGACAGCAAATGCTCACAAATCTATGACTTGCAATGATGGAGATGGGGCAGGATATTCATTATGTAGACAACTATTTTGCTTTTCATATTGAATAGGCATCAAAGTAATATATATAGAGGACAGTTCTGTCAAAGAGATGCAATAAGAGAAATATTTCCTAATGTTTATGTAATTTTGAGAAGCTGCGATATTTTCCTAGAAATGGGAACTTTATTATATGGTAACCTACTTTTAGGACTTTACTACTCATGAGAATCGACTGCTCTGCTGGATCATGTGAGGGATACTGTATAGGCTAAAAGTGGTTTCCTCTGTTTGTCTGAGAATGGGTAATAGCTCTTTACCACCTCAGCCCTCACCTACATTAAACTACCTCAGTTCTATACATGCATAGTCATACATAGAATCCTCTTTTCTTCACCCATACTTTATTTTGACATCATCCTTGCTTAATTCGCATTACTCAACCCTGTTATTACTTTACAATCTTTTCACTTATTGCAACAAACACGCAGACATCAGTTATGGAGTTACATGGGCGCAGTCATGTGTTTATTTTGCCAACCATAGTGCTGTTTATTTCAGGAGATGGGCACATACAGGATTTTCAGGGAGACCCTAATCAGAATAATTCCCATAATAGCAACTACAGAGCTGACAGCACTCTTGATATCTGCCCTACAATCATTAACACAACTCCTGTAGTACAGTTTCAAACTTGTTTCACTTTATATCTCTCAAGGGATATCAGGCTGGAAAGTCCTCAGTCCTCCCCTGAGCCATCAGCTATGTGAGATGACCAGCTGGATGAGTCCTTGTCCACCCCTGGCTTGCTTTTGGTCTCCCTTATCAATCCTACCTTCTGCTGACATGACTGCAACACCTAAATCTAACTATCTATACCCACTGGAGAAGGCAAAATCCTGAAAAAGTGAAAAAGGCAGAAAATATCTTCTCATCTCCTAGTATGATCACCTTTAGGACTAATGGGTAAGACTTCCTACCACCTGTATTGTCATTCACCAGTTTCTGGCCTACATTACCAATTTGCTATACCACTCCTGCTTTTATGAAGTGGTTGTCTGTGATTTTATGTGATGAAAAGGCCTGATTCTTACTGGACATGACTTTTCATGGCAACCTGTTAGACCACTCTCCTCATTCTGACCCAGTACACTTATCCTGTCCCAGCCTGATCCTAGAGCTATCCCTTTGCCTCCCCCTTCCTTCCCCTTCACCCTTATCATTTGGTCAATGTACCGCTCCTTAGAAAGAATAGCCACTTCAGCTGTATACACCCTATAGTCATACACAGAATTTACTTTGTTCACCATTGCTTTATTTTGACATAATCATTGGTTGCTAATTCATAAAAGCATTGTTGCCTCACAGCAAGAGGTTCTCCTGTTCGATTCTCAGCTGGAGTGCCTTCTGTGTGGAGTCTGCATGTCCTCCCCGTGGTCGAGTGGCCTCCGAAAGACATGCGTGAATGGGCGTGCCTTCGCTGAAGGATGGGCATTGGGTTGGCAACTCGGCACCATAAAAATCTACTGCCAATCATTAGTGGACTGGAGTTCCGCTGTGGCGACCCCTAACCGGGAAAAGCCGAAAAGACAAACAACATTGGTTGCTAATTCACATTAACCAACTTTATTGTCACTTTAATAATTTTCAGTCATTGCAAGAAATACACAGACCTCAGTTGTACAGTTAAATGGCTGCAAACATATGTTTATTTGCCAGTCATACTGCCAATTATTTCAGGTGATGGGCACATGCAGGATTTTCAGGAAGACCATGGTCAAAATCATTCAGATCCTAACAACTATAGAGCTGAAAGCACTGTTGATATCCAACTTTTTTTAACAAGAAATATCTTTATTGAATTATCACTTATGACATAAGCAATCATACATTCATATAAATGAAAACATACCATAATGACATAGTTTCAGTTGCAGACATTATTCATCAGTTCTAGGAACCAAACATTATCTATCAGCAGAACTGCATCACTTCCTTTTATGCATAAATTATTCCATACAATTAATGAATTAAGAAAATTTAAAGTGACAAATATCTCCTTTTTCATGCCACCATATAATACTCTTTAAAAATAAGAGTGCACCATTTATACAATATAAAACAACGTACAAAGAAATCTAAAACTATGTATAAAAATGTCAGAAAAGAAAGTAAAAAATGATATCAGCAGCAAAAATATATTACCAGGAAAATATATTATACCCATTTTTGACCCATTAAAATCATTCAGCTTTTCAGACAGTATCTGTTATAATCTGGCAGTATGTAGTTTTAACACTGGTTGAATAGATACAATTCCATTTAAATCAGGTGAGGAATTAGCATCTAACCTTAGCTGACAAATTAATTCCCTATATTCCAATCTAGTTTCCCAATCACCTCCATGTGTTGACATCCACTTTCTCTAAAATAGCAAATTTGAAGTTCCCGCTATTCTCTTGCTCATGCTTAAAAAGGACATTGTTAATATTTTTATTCTTACTATTGTACAAATGTTCATATTTTTTCCTTAGTGGTCTCTCTGTTTTACCCACATAGAAGCTAGGACAAAGCTGGCATTTAGCCACATATACTACCCCTAATGCTGAACAATTTCCTTTCTGTAAAACCAACTTAGTGTTAAAAATATTCTCTAATATTAAACATTCTTCACTTAAGATTTGTGGGCACTGCCTACAGGAGCCACACTTAGTGCTCCCTCTCTGTTGTTTTTTATTAATGTGATTTTTGTTAACTTGTTAGGTCTTATTCCTGATATCTTTCTCAAACAGGTTTTTCAGCTTCTGCACTGTCATAACAATGAAGGTAAAAAATACCTAGATACTACAATTAGACATTCAAATGAAGGTTTTTAATCTAAGAGTTATAGGAAACCTACATTTAACTACTCTTATCTTCATTTTAAAAGTGCTCATCCTTTTATATTTAAAAAGTTTATTTATAGGACAATGCATTAGAGTTGTTTGAATGACGTCCTCTCTGAATGAGGTTTATTATGACACCGTTGAGCTTAAATTGATGATTTTGGATAGGGGGGTTCTTGAAGACCTCATCAGTAGGATAAGCAAGAAGGAAATTGGTGAATGGGGGTAAAAATGTATAAACCCTTATTAGGTATAGTGTTGATGAAGGTAGTTGAACAATCTGGGCAGGACTCCACTTCATCCTTGGCTTCCATAACATAATCCTTTCTAATCCATACTCCTAAGTACTTCATTTTATCATGTCCCCATAAATATCGGCATTGCTGAACTAATTTGTGTGTGGTTACATAGTTTATAACATGTGCCCTTATTTTATCTTCATTAATTTTGCATCACAAAAAGACTTGAAACTGTCTCAGAATGTTCCACAACACTAAAATGTCCTTTTCTAGTTTTATCGGGTGAAAAATAATATCCTCTGCAAATAATGCCAACTTTTCTTGATTACCATACCGATTATATCCCTGAATGTATGAGTTCCTTGTTTTAGTTGTCAGTGGTTCTAAATATAACACAAACAACAAAGGTGAAAGAGGTCATCCTTGCCTGATTCCTCTACTCAAACAGATCTTAGTTGAGAGGAACACCCCAAGTTTAATTTTCGCCTCCGATCCCCCATATATCCTCATAATCAACCTTATTATTTTATCAGGGAATGCAGATGTTTCCATTGCCTTACTCATAAAATCCTAGATTACTCTGTTGAATGCTTTCTCTGAATTGAGACCCACCAACAACAGTGGTATTTTCTTACATTCTGGATCATCATTGTTCTGTTAATGTTGCCAAATGTTTGCCTCCACCCCTCCACAAAACCACATTGATCTGTATCTATTAATTTTAGCATCACCTTTGCCATTCTTTTAGCCATTATAGTTATGAACACTTTATAATCGTGGTTTAGAATTTAAATGGGCTTATATGCATCCTCCTGTGAAGGCACTGTAATTCAATATGCAGATTACTCCACTACCATCTACGTATCAGACACATTAACTCATCTACAACACATAACACAACAAACTTTCTCTTCCATAGAAACATGGGTTCTCCAATGCTGAACTCCTACTGAACCCAAATATAAACAAAAACAATGACAACATTAAAAAAAACAAAATTTTAAAGTAAAATAAAGATGGTAAAGGAGCAAACAAAGGCTGCAAATACTCAACAGCATATAAATTCCTTCCACACAAATATCAAAGACAGGAACAGTCCAAACTGGAATAAAAACTCAGTTTATTCGTGCACTGGTAAGCACTTTCACCCCTTCTGGTTTCCTCAGACCATTAAAACTTGGAAGACAAGAACGATTCTACTTTTATACTTCCATAGTACACCAATTAAACAACTTATTAATCCAACCTGTAGCTAATTCATTCAATTTCATTAAAGTGGTATTCTCACTAAAATAATTTCACACTGAAAGACTAAAAATATAGCCTACTACTTACAAATATATGATAATTTAAAAACATAAAATGCATTAACTACATAGTTTAAAAATAATTATTCATGATAAATTTGTAGAACATAACTAAAACCCAAACATACAATGGAACTGTGCTCTTTCAAGACATAAAGTAACACAAAAAATGCTCATAAAAATATGTTTTACAAGGAGGAATATATAATGCATGCAAACAAACTACACACATCAATTCTCATACTGAAAAATGATATGCATGTGTCATCAAAACATAAAGTAACACAAAAATGCTCATAAAAACATGTTCCTTAATGATGAATATATAATGTATGCAAATAGGCTACACACAATTCTCATGCTGAAAAATGATATGCATGTGTTGGCACAGAGGCATTACTCTATCAATTACTTAGCTATAAGACTATGTGCTTTTAATAAGGGTTTCAGGGGTACTTTATCATTCAGGCCATGGGTTTTGTTGGCCCTAAGCCTAATAATCTACTTAAGCTCACATCTTTCAGTGAAGCTTCTAAGGTCCTTGACTACTGGGACTAATAGTCTGGATCACCATAAACTTAATACTATGCTGGTGGCCACACTCTTGGACATGTTTGGAAAGTGCATTGATATCTGAGACTATATGAATCTGATAGACATGCTCTCTTATCCTATCCCTTAACTTTCTGTCGGTCTTCCCAACGTAATATGCAGAGCACATTATACAGCTTGCCAAATAGACAGCATGTTCTGTCAAACAATCTGCACTAACACTAAATTTGAACTCATGCTTCGTGACTGGATGTATAAACATCACACTGCCATCGATGTAATCACAAAAATTGCATCTAAAAGAGCGACTGGTACACTGTGAATCAATGGCACCAAGACCACCGCTAGCTCTTGAGTAGCATAGAAGTCTCTTTAAATTGTTCTTATTTTTATACATGAAAGTAGGATGGTCACCTACCAGCTCCTTAATGGTTTCATCCACTGTCAATGCACCCCAGTTCTTAACAAGGATGTCTTTGATCTCATTGGTATCCTGTGTATAGAATATGGGAACCCTGACTTCTGGATGTGAGGGCTTCTCAACTGGGTTCATATCCAGGCCATTTGATGAAAAGTAAGGACAGGCACTACTACCCCTCAATGCCTCAACTCCTTCGAAACCCTCACATACTTCATCCACATTATAGGATTTAGCCAACAGCCTATCTTGCAATCCGTTCAACTCATTCTGAAATCCCCCATCAGTGGGGTTGAGCCTAGAAGCTCTCATAACCTGACCTTTGATCACATTCTTAAACACATACCTAGGGTGCATACTCTTCCTATGTAGAAGTGTATTCCTGTGGCATGACTTCCTATAAACACCAGTACTCAGGGTCCCATCCCCTAACTTCTCCACAAAGACATCCAAGAATGCTATATAAGTATTTGAAGTGACCATAGTAAACTTTAAATAATTAGTGAACCCATTTATCTCATATAGGAACTCTACAAGTCATTCTTCTCCTCCTGTCCATAATGAAAATTGAATTATATGAAGAAACAATACACTTCTACATAGGAAGAGTATGCACCCTAGGTATGTGTTTAAGAATGTGATCAAAGGTCAGGTTATGAGAGCTTCTAGGCTCAACCCCACTAATGGGGGATTTCAGAATGAGTTGAAGGATTGCAAGATAGGCTGTTGGCTAAATCCTATAATGTGGATGAAGTATGTGAGGGTTTCAAAGGAGTTGAGGCATTGAGGGGGTAGTAGTGCCCGCCCTTACTTTTCATCAAATGGCCTGGGTATGAACCCAGTTGAGAAACCCTCATGTCCAGAAGTCAGGGTTTCCATATTCTATACACAGGATACCAATGAGATCAAAGACATCCTTGTTAAGAACTGGGGTGTATTGACAGTGGATCCAACCATTAAGGAGCTGGTACGTGTCCATCCTACTTTCATGTATAAAAATAAGAACAATTTAAAGAGACTTCTATGCTACTCGAGAGCTAGCAGTGGTCTTGGTGCCATTGATTCACAGTGTACCAGTCGCTGTGGTAGATACAATTTTTGTGATTACATCGATGACAGTGTGATGTTTATACATCTAGTCATGAAGCATGAGTTCAAATTTAGTGTTAGTGCAGATTGTTTGACAGAACATGTTGTCTATTTGGCAAGCTGTATAATGTGCTCTGCATATTACATTGGGAAGACCGACAGAAAGTTAAGGGATAGGATAAGAGAACATGTCTATCAGATTCATATAGTCTCAAATACCAATGCACTTTCCAAACATGTCCAAGAGTGTGGCCACCAGCATAGTATTAAGCTTATGGTGATCCAGACTATTAGTCCCAGTAGTCGAGGACCTTAGAAACTTCACTGAAAGATGTGAGCTTAAGTGGATTATTAGACTTAGGGTGAACAAAACCCCTGACCTGAATGATAATGTACCCCTGAAACCCTTATTAAAAGCACGTAGGCTTATAGCTAAGTAATTGATAGAGTAATGCCTCTGTGCCGACACATGCATATCATTTTTCAGCATGAGAATTGATGTGTGTAGTTTGTTTGCATGCATTATATATTCCTCATTATAGAACATATTTTTATGAGCATTTTTTGTGTTACTTTATGTCTTGAAAGTGCACAGTTCCATTGTACATTTGGGTTTTAGTTATGTTCTACAAATTTATCATGAATAATTATTTTTAAACTATGTAGTTAATGTATTTTATGTTTTTAAATTATCATAGGCTTTCTTTAGTTATGTTAGGAACCTGGGTGGGAATTCCCAGATATGCTCAGAATTAGTCCAAAATGAAAAAAAATACACCGAACCCACAGACATTGCCAACATCCTAGCTGACAGGTTCAGCGCAAACCCCCCCTACCAAAAGGGCAAATATCTATCCCAGCAGAGTGCTGCCCTCCTGACATCTCAGATGCTCAGGTAAGAGCCGCCCTCTCCAAAGCAAAAAGCACAGCATCAATGGGACCAGACGGTGTCCCGGGCTGCGTCCTACATGAACTCCAAGAAGAGCTAAACCCAAACATAAAACTACTGTTCAATCTCAGCCTTACCACAGGATATGTTCCCAAAGAGTGGCGTACAGCAGCAGTGGTCCCTCTCCACAAAGGTGGTGCCTCTACCGATCCTGGAAACTATCGCCCCATAAGCCTGACTAGCTTGGTCTGCAAAGCTATGGAAAGGATCATCATGGACCTCATAAAAAAAGATATTGGGGACCTACAGACACTGGATCCTACCCAGTTCGGCTTTGTTAAGGGCAGATCCTTCCTCTTAAACCTGGTTGATTTCTTTGAAACAGTCACCAAGGCCATTGACGAGGGGAAGGTGGTCCACACAGCCTACCTGGACCTCGCAAAAGCCTTCGATACAATACCCCACTCGGGCATTATAGATAAGCTCACCAGCTTAAATATAAACCCCTATGTCACTAGATGGGTTGCAAACTGGCTCAAGGACAGAACCCACAGGGTTAGAATTGCTGGAGCCATGTCAGACTCCAAACCAGTTACAAGTGGCATCCCACAAGGCTCAGTCCTGGGACCTCTCCTGTTCGGTATATATTTCTCGGAGGTACAGGCCAACACGGAAGGACTGTGGCTGACCAAGTTCGCAGATGACTGCAAACTGGGCACTATAATCGACTCTCCAGACAACACAAGCATCCTACAAAAGGGCCTCATAGAAACAGACAACTGGTGCCAGAGCCATGGCCTCAAGCTAAATGCCAAAAAGTGTATAGTCATCCCCTTTGGCAAAAGCAAAGTGCCCACAAATTACCACATAGGTGGTAATCCATTAAGTACAGAAGAAGTAATTAGGGACCTGGGGACCCAAGTTGATAGCAATCTCTCATTTGACAACCACGTGGCCAAAGTGGTTAGA
Source organism: Protopterus annectens (assembly GCF_019279795.1). NCBI lineage: Eukaryota > Metazoa > Chordata > Ceratodontiformes > Protopteridae > Protopterus > Protopterus annectens. The sequence goes on from NC_056725.1 coordinate 1,363,574,326, forward strand.
AAAACATTTTATATAGCCCACCTAATCATGAAGGGATTCACATCTAGATCAGGGGAGGTCATCGTGCCTCTTTACTCATCCCTCATCAGGCCCATAACTGAGTACAATGCCCCTTTTGGGATGTACCTTACCAGACACTTGCAGCAACTGGAAAGACCCCAAAAGTACCTCACCAAGAGGATCAAAAGGCTCAAACAGATGCCATATGCTGCCCGGTTAAAGAAACTCCAGCTCTACTCAGTGGCATACCACCTGCTCAGAGGCGATCTGTGCCTGACGTATAAAGCCATGTCCAACCCAGAATGAATGGACATGCTGCACCTCAGAAAATCCAAATCCCATCGAGCTATGCGCTCGAGAGACTTGAACCTCAGCACTGAAATAAATAGGACATGCTGGAGGGACAGATTCATAACCCAGAGGCTCCCTTCACTCTGGAATAAAATCCCAGTCTAGGTTAGGCAGAGTCCCTCATTGACTCTCTTCAAGAGGAATCTTGATGAGTGGATGGGGGATCATAGGTTTACCACGGGTATCACTTCTGTGTCACTGTTAAGCAGAGGCACAGTATACTAACCTCGAAAAAGGGCATAGTAAAATTAATTTAAAATGGGTGGCGAAAGCCAAACACACTCTGGCTAGGCTTATAAATGCCCTAGGGCAGATAGCCTAGTATGAACCTATGAACCTATGAACCTATATATTTGTAAGTAGTAGGCTATATTTTTAGTCTTTCAGTGTGAAATTCTTTTATTGAGAATATCACTTTAATGAAATTGAGTGAATTAGCTACAGGTTGGATTAATCAGTTGTTTAATTGGTGTACTATGGAAGTATAAAAGTAGAACTGTTCTTGTCTTCCAAATTTTAATGGTCTGAGGAAGCCCAAAGGGGTGAAAGCGCTTACCAGTGCATGAATAAACTGAGTTTTTATTCCAGTTTGGACTGTTCCTGTCTTCGATACTTGTGTGGAAGGAATTTATATGCTGTTGAGTATTTGCAGCCTTTCTTTGCTCCTTTACCATCTTTATTTTATTTTAAAATTTTGCTGCTGTTGTTTTGGAAAGGAGCATTTACTCCTTGGTATCATCGTTTTGTGTTTGATTAAAAAAAACAAAGCTCCTTCTCTTCAACCAGAGACCCCATAGCTTCAACGAAACAAACTTCAAGATCTTTTCAGCCAACAATACTGAAGTTGAATTGGTTCAGCATACCAAACTACTAGGTGTCACACTTGACAATAATCTCAAATTTAACCTGCACATGTAAAACAGCATAAAAAACACCAAAAACTATGCATGCTATGTTTGTGTCTTTTGGCTTTTCCTGGTTAGGGGTCGCCACAGCGGAACTCCGGTCCGCTAATGATTGGCAGTAGATTTTTTACGTGCCGAGTTTGCCAGCCCTGATGCACAACCTTCAATGAAGGTACACCCATTCATGCATGTCTCCACACAGAAAGACGCTCTAACTGAGAATTGAACATCACAACGTCTTGCTGTGAGGTGACAACACTACTGCAGCACCACCACCGCATGCTATACAGGAATTAAAAATTTCTTCACAGCAGCTACCAAAATTACCCTGCCAAAACCTACCTGCTACCCTCACTGTTATATTCAGCCCCAATTCTAACTAACTTACAGACCTCCCTAAGAAAAAAATAGAAAGATGTTATAACAAAAAAAATGCCATAAACACAACCCCTATATTTCATCATGGTAAAGCCCTACATTCCCTAAGATGGCTTGAACTCCCCCTTCACCTCCAAAATGTACAACTTACTAAAGTATACAAAATCATCCACAACCCACTAGCCTGTCCTGTTCTTAGACCATTAATCAACTTTTATATACCAAATAAACATCTCAGATCTGAAGACAAACATCTCCTCACAAACTGTAAACCTAACAAAACCCCAGCCATAAGCCTTTACTCCTGCTCTGTGGCAAAACTATGGAACTCCCTTACTTTAACTATCAAAACTGCTACTAACCAGCACTCCTTTAAAACCTCAATAAAAGAACACTTAAACAAAGCTTAGATTTGCTCCTGTATGAGACCATGCTGAGGTACTCTATACCTTTTTCTACCTCTATTTTCTCTATCCCTACTACTAACTTACCCTACTTTCTACACATACTCCCCTATGGTTACACTCATACCTTTTCCACATCTATTCCTACTATCCCATCTATCACACCCTACCCTTCTCTACTCGTACTGTCCTACTCCTTCACCAGTATAATCTGTTACCATATTTCACGACCTGTAGAATATTAATAATCATTATGATAATCATCTGTTATATAAATGATGCTGCATCTTCTATTATCAGGCTTTCCATGTAATTTGTACTTGAACACTATGATTTTATTATGTCTGTTGAGTTTTTATTCTGACAAACTAATGTGTAGTTTTTCATATTTTGTGCTTGAATGTTATTACTTTATTATGTCTGTCTAGTTTTTTTCAATCTGTTAACCATATGAATCTGAAGCTTTTTTTCCCTGGGCCTCTGCTGAAAATAGGTGCATAATGACCCAGTCGGACTTTCCTGGTAAACAAATTCTAAATAAATAAATGAAGCTGGATCTGATGGGTCTTTATTATCTTTAGGTATTATAGCCACCACAGCTTTCTTCCAGGACATTGGTGCTTCTTTTCCTTTTAAAATACTGTTTAACAAAACCTTCTGGATCTTTATCATTTTTTTCCCTCCTGGCTTCCAAACTTCTACGGGAATACCATCTGTTCCTGGACTCTTTCCTGCAGATTGGTTATACATCACCATTTTTATTTCATCTCTTCCTATTCTGTTAGTAATTAAGCCTCATCTACCTTGGCATACTTAATTCTTCCATAAACATTTACATTTCTACTTTTTCTTGATTTCCACATTTCTCTGCTTTATACAGATTTTCATAAAATATCCAATATATTTCTAATACCTGTACAGGATCCCTCTTTATTTTCCTTGTTATAGGCTCCCTAAGCTTGGCAATAACCCTTTGTACTTTCTGTTGCCTCAGCCGTTTTGCTAAAAGCTTTTGTGCGCTGGAGCTATTATCAAAAACAGTTAAACTCATGCATTTTATTGAGGTAGTCTCTTATTTCTCTTTAGCACCCTGCAGTTGCACCTGTTCTTGTTCTGTGAGATTCCCCCATTCTGCAATACTTTAACCTTTATCAGTCCTTCTAAATAATTCTTGTTACTTCTTAACCATATCTCTTTTTCTTTTATTTCTACAGTATTTTTAAACTCTACTTTCATTTTATCCCCTCCCTAGCTATATTTTCTGAAGAAGTTTCTATCTTTCCTAATAACTGTCAGATAATTTCCACTACCCATTCCTTAAATTCCTCTCTGTTTAACAGATATGTGTGGAAGTGCCAGTGTCTCCTTTTTATTTCATTACCCTGCTTTTTTATTTTAGTCATTATTGGCGCATGATCTGAAAAATTATCGGATACTTATCAAAACTTTCAATTAAATCCACATATTCCTCTGAAATATAATTTCTGTCTAGCCTAGGTTTTTGTACCTTGGGGAACAATATGTAAATTCTCTCCGAGCTCCTACTGCTGAATTCACATATTTCATACCAAATATTTTCAAAAATGTCTTCAATAATCTACCCTGTTTTGTTATATTTTCCCTTCTAGGGCCCCCCCAGATATACCCTCACTGTTGCAAATCAAATCCCAGTCCCCACCTATAAGTAATATTCCCTGCTGAAAGCTGATATTTCTCCCAGAAGTTTCTTAAGCTCCACTGTATCAGTAGGAGATTGAATATAAATACATGCTGGACTGATCTTCATCCCTTGCCAGTAGCCCCTTATGACTTCAAATCTACCATTATCTTTTTTCTCTTCTATCACTATTGCAGTTCTTCTAGTAATTAACATAAGTGCTCCCCTTTTCCTTTGTCCCAAATATTCTGCTGAATAACCATCCTGAAATCTTTCTTTACCAAATTAACAAGTTCAGTTCTTTCCAAATGTGGCTCCTGTAGCACAGCTATTTGCGCTTTATATTTTTAATATAGTTCATTTTTGTATTTAAATATGTGATCATTCTCATTTAAAGATAATATGGAAAGTGTTATCATTATGATAAGAAGCTATTATTCCCACCTGTTATATATAACAGCTTATTTTAAAAACTGTCTAGTTTCAGCTTTTGTGTTACATGCATATGCTAATGTTTGGTAGGTTGATCTTTTATACAGTTGTTTCTTGTCATATCATTTAAACCTATGTCATACCTTATAAGATTTTTGTTTAATAAACCCCCAGAAAAAAAAACACCATCAGAACATCCCCATAACCTATTAGTTTAATATAAACTCACAAAACTATGAACATCTTCAAATAATGTTTATCCCTGCTAATAGGAACAATTGTCCTATATTGACAGCTACACTCACAGGCTTGAACTGACCTATAATGAAGGTTATCCATGCTAAGACCCATGGTGCAGCCTGTGCTTCTACTTACAGTTAAGTGCTGTCTATTTTTGTCTTATCTTTATTCCTCTCCTCGATGTAGAAAATGACTTGAGTGCCTCCAGAAAACATCTTTTAGCCATTGGAAAAAGGGGTATTCTGCTTTTATTGCCCTTATTGGCTTGTCTCCATGGAAACCGGAGAACCAGAACCACAGTTACCTCCAGCTACAAGCTTATCATGTTGCACTGTGAGCATTTATTTGCTAAAAGAAAACTTTTCATTACATTCAGTGTTCTTTTATTTACTTGCTTCCCCTTAAATATTGTTGTTAGAGCAAGCCAAGTGCCTTAACCAGTCATTTCCCTATGGAAAAGTAAGAAAAGTATGTCAGTTTTACTTATATCATGGTATTTTGTCCAGGCTGTCTTCTCTTTTTTTTGCGTTGCAGAACCTACATTTCTTAAAACTGAACAAGAAGAAGGAAGAAGGAAAAGAAGCACCTGTTTACTTTAATATCCCTATTATACACTAAAGAACTGAAAAGGCTTTACTTTATAACATGCAGTACGTCATGTTTTATAAAACTACTGTTAAAGACTGATTTACTTTCAGTTTCCTCTATCCTTCTTCTTACTCTGTCCTTAATGTTCTTCCAAACATTAATGACATGAAGTAGGGCATATGCTTTGGAGTCCCCTATAAGTTTAACAAAGTTAGCAAAGTCTGATATTTCCAGGTTTTCCTATTTCGCCATATTTCACAAATGTGATTTGATCCTTTGTAATCTCACATTTATTCATTAATTTTCAAGTTGATGTTTTTTCCTGTTGATCTCTACCTTCCAAATCTAGACTCTGGTTCATTTCTAGCATACTTCTGGTTCTTCTGGTCAATGCGTGTCCTTTTTTTCCTGTCTCTCAAGCATTTTACTTTGGAACATTGGAAAAGATTTCTTTGCCATAGGTTATCTATGAACTTTATTGTCAGAAGAATAAGAAGCAAGATCCCCTTCTGTTTGATATTTCACTTTTTGTTGGACAAACTTTTGTATTTCCTCCTTAGCTTATTCTGCATCAAAAAATGACTTTGACTCTACAGAAAAAAATATTCTGAAGATAGGTGTATACAGCAGCTTGAATCTTATACCTGCTTCTTGACATTCCCAGATTGCTGGAATAATTTTACTCCTCTTCTGCCTGATGTACAGTGAGTAATCATTTCCCACACTCTACTGTCTTCAACTTTTAGTACTTTGTCCTTCTGCCACAGTTTTGCCAGAATTAACTCTTTCTGCTGGCAGGATTGCGTCTTTAGTATGTGAGGCCTTGGCTGCTTTCCCACGGCCAGGTTTGGAGCACACACACAATGTACCCTTTCAATTGACACCTCCTGCTGTAGAATACCAGTCCAGTTGCTTATTTGTGCTTTCATAAAATGAATACAGCCTGTTCCTTTCAGTATCTCTGGTACAGCAGGAAATCTCAGGTTTTCCCTACATGTTCTATTCTCTAATTCTACCATTTTTGTTTGAAACATTTTTTCTTGAGCACTCTCATACTCAGCCAGCCTTTTCTTTATTTTGACCTCTGATTTTTGCAGTTTTATCAGCTCATGTGAATATCTGTTTAAAGAAAGCTCAGTTTCTTTCAGCCTTTTGTTATTCAAGTTGATATATTCCTTCAGTATTTTGTTTATTTCAATCAGCTCTGAGCACATTTGACTAATTATTTCCACTGGATTACTGGAAGTGATGCCTTGCACCAAAGCCAGAGCTTGAACTGCCTTTTGCTGAACAGCTACATGATTCTTCCAGTGTTTTCTCCTTACTTTTTGTGACTGGTTTTCTTTCAGGTTCTGTATATTCCATCTGGCATCAGGACAGTGCACTTACTACTAGTAACTGAAATTTATCCAAAAAGACAAATTCATTGGCTGTCTTTTCTGAGTTTCTGTTTTCACACTGGGAGAGCTGAAATTCAGCTGTTATTCAATTTGCAGCCATCTTGAATGCCGATGATATCAAACCTTTAATCATTAACATATATCCCATAACAGTGTCACATTTGTTTCACTTCACATCCATGGGCCACCTTACAATCCACAATAAGAAATTGATTTGAAAAGTCCACAGACCTGCTTTAAGCCATCAACTCTGTGGGAGGACAAAATGGATGAGTCCTGTATCCTCCTCCAGTTACCTTTAGGCTCAATTACCAATTCTACCTTCTATCACAGAAAGAGGGGGGATCACTCTGCCCCTTCTGTCAAACACATCTTCCTTACACTCTTCACAATCTTAACTTCTCCAGCACTATCTTTGAATTTACATAGAATGTCCACATGCCTTTATCCAAAAGATGTACCCCATACAATTGATACTTTGAGGCCAACTGGCTTTAATCCCTGACTGCAATATGTAAAGGAACATCATTATGGTCAGTAACATATCCGTGGTTATTTATTCTATGATTCATCATTTCTACCACTTAAATGGACTTTGTACCCTGCTATCTTAGTCACTGAATTACCTCTGAGTAAAGTAAATGAGTTTGACACCAATGGTGCCACATGGATCATACCTGCTGCCTTATTCAAGATAATAACTATCTGGCATGTGAAATAAATAGTTTCCTCTCAAACGAAGGAGGATAATGTCAGTGCACCCCCCCCCCCATTGTGGCATGTTAATTCCCCACTAAACTGTGCGTATTTCAGACCTGCTGTCTCTTACCATTTAACATTTTAGAGTAACCGGCTTTCAAAACTAATGTTGAATGTTCCTGCTCTTCTACTGCTAATGCTATGACCTTCTGTATGAATATCTGATAACCAGAAGTTCTGCAAGATAGGTAGCCCATGTACTGCAATATAAACAGAAATTTATTAAAGCAAAGTCTTATGTAAGTAAACTCTATAGGTATTTGACTTCCATCAGCCTAATTTGTTAAACGTCTGTTGTGAAGACCCTGCCAACTGAGCATGTAAAGCTGAACCTATTTGTATGGATTGCGGTGTATATATTTGTTTATATCCAGGTCACATTCCCCTTATGTTTTGCATAATATACTGCCCTTACCTTATACTGTCTTAAAAACACACTGTTAATTGCAGAAAAAGTGGGCCCTGCTTTAGCCCCTCTTTGTCTGGTAGCCTTTAACAATATAGTATATCCCAGTGACAACATGCTGGTGGCCTTCATCACAATGATTAGCCCTTTGCCTCTTGATCTGTATTAGACCTGCCAATTCTGAAGCATATGCAGTCATCAGTAATACTGACATCTGCCCACTATAGCACTATGGTCATTTGAACATAGTGTAGGGGGATCCACCCAGGTGGCCAGTGGATATCTGTTGTCCAGAGTGCTACAGTTTTCCCTAGTCCAACTCTTTGGCATGCTCTGTACCTGAAAGGAGAGTGACAAATTAACCTACCTCATTGCTTTTTGAAATCAATTTCAGGCAGCTAACTTACTGATGTTTTTCCTTCAGCTGCATCTCACATTAATCATCATAACAATATATGCCAGCAGATGTGTTACAAGTATGGGCCATTCTCCTTGCTCCTCTGAAATATTCTAGTGTCTAAAAAGTGTATTCCCCTTTTGTACACAGCCTTATTAGCGTAGTGTCTCCACGTGAGTTCTCTGTCTGTCCAACTCCACCTGCCATTGTGATAATGTATGCTCTAATCTGTTCAACTAGCATAAGCCACACTACTGACCATCCTTGCACCTGCCTGGCCTTCACAAAGTGTTACACCCCCATCATTATGTAGAACCTTTCAACGTGTACTTGGGAAGTTAGCCCATTAGCTGCCTTTCTGTAAGGCTACAGGTTACCCTGCCTTACAACCATTTCAAAGAAATTCTGATATCCTAAATGCCTTCCAAAATGCTTGTAAGGAAAAAAAAAAAAAAAACTCTGAACAGCATCACTTCAGAAACATCTAGATAAACATAGGAACCTATGGCTGATTGGCTAACTCTTACCAAGTATACGGGACACTGTCTTGACCCACCCTTTAACCTACTCTTACTTGGAATACCTTTATTGGGTATCCTGACCTGCTGTTCATTGAAACTAACTTATAGCACCCTTTCTCAGCTCTGCCTTACTTCAAACACTGTGATAACATGTGCTTAGAATGGGTCTATATCACATAGTTGAAGTTGCGTAACTTCGAACACCTAATGGTCGAAGCATCATGCTCGAAGTTACATAACTTTGACTACCTAAAAAAAAAAAAAAACACAACGGACAACAAAATAAACTGTTGTAAGCAGAGGGGCAAGCCCCCTGCACCCCCACACCCCCTGCTACTTAAATATACCAACTCCAAGATCGCACCACATTGAACAGAATGGAAACCTCCACCTATGGAGATTTCCATTCACACGCTCAAACTTTTACAAATTCAAACGTATGGTCTCGACCATATGTGGTTCAAACTTGTAAAAGTTTGATGACATTAGAACTGCTTGATAAGTACAGTATTGTAATACCACTATACAGTAAGGAAAGAGGTACATTTACTGAAGTTATCTTCCCTGATCTCAAAAAAGCCTTTGGAAATGCCAGTCATTAATTACTTTTTTTCATAAATCACATAAAATAGTTTTCTCTGATAAATGTATCACATGGGCTGAAAGCATCCTGTCTAAAAGAATCTTTGTACAATGTGCTAACAATTACTATTCACAAACAGGTAATAGCTCCAAGAGAGTTCCTAAAGAATCAGTACTGAATTCTCTGTTATTATTCCTATTTATAAATAGCCTCTCATTCAATTTATACATTATGAGCTGTATTATTTTTGCAGATGACACTACTGTCATGAATTCAAAGAAGACCACCACTGAGCTACAAACCTCTCTACAACAAGCTACAGGCCTCCAACTCTGACTCAAGATGCCCACTCCACCTATCTGGACCTCTTTGAATCTATCCGGATTCAACAATTTACCCTGATCCTGGGTGACTTTAACTATCTAACCATAGATTGGAAGAAATACTCATGCCAAAATACAAATGCCCGGAGATTCCTTGATTTCATCAATGCGAATGCCTTGGATCAGTTGGTTGATACCCCCACAAGAGGTGAAAATATCTTGGACTTGGTATTAACTAAGACGAGTAACCAATGCAGCATCCCTACAGTGTCATCATCCCTGGTAAGATCCGACCACAATGCCGTCACTTTCGAAGTCACCATCTCCCCCGACCCCCCCGCCAGCTAGGGTCAAACAAAAGAACTTCTCCAAAGCTGATTGCAACCTCCTGAGGGAAGGTATAAACAGCTTCACAACCCCCTCCCCCTCCACAGAAACTGGCACATATGTCCAAACTTACACCATAGTACTATATGAGCATTTATATAGCTGCATGGAATCAGGGATACCAGACAGGACAAAACCATCCTCCTCAAGGAAGAGTAAACCTGTCTGGTAGACATCTACAATAAATAAACTCTATAATAAAAGGAAAGAATTGCTGTCCAGGACCAAGAAGGAGCAGGTGTCTAATTGGTAGCAATCTCCCCTTAGCTTGAACAAGCAAATAAGAGCACTAGTGAAATCCTCCAAAGCAAACTTCAAGTCCAAACTGGCCAAATCTACTAAAGACAATCATATGTCGCAACCTCAAGGGAAGCACCCAGATCTGCTCAGAACTGGTGGTCAAGGGCACCACATACACAAACCCAGCAAATATAGCCAACCTACAGGCAAACAGGTTCAGTGAAAACTTCACTCTTCTGTCCCCCCATCAGTAAAACAGGATATTCCCAGTACCTGCCCCCTCTACTTATCTCTAGGGAACAAGTCATCACTGCCCTCTCAAAGACAAAAAATACAGCCTTCATGGGACCCAATAACATCCCGGGCTGTATCCTTCATGAACTCAGGCAGGAACTTGCAACACCATTAAACATCCTATTCAACCAAAGCCTGAGTACTGGCTTCATCTCAGCTGAGTGGAGGACAGCTACTGTCATCCCATTGCACAAAGGTGGAGCGTACACCGATCCAGGAAATTATAGACCCATCAGCCTAACTAGCCTGATCTGCAAGGCCATGGAGTGGATTATCATGGACCTCATTAACAAGGACATTGGCAACCTCCAGACACTTGATCCCACACAGTTTGGTTTTGTTAAGGGGAGGTCATGCCTGTTAAATTTGGTCGACTTATTTGAGACAGTCACCATGGCTATAGATGAGGGGAAGATGGTGCACACCGCCTACCTTGATCTGGCCAAGGCCTTTGATACTATTTCCTACTCAGGTATAATAGATAAACTCTCTCAATTAGGCATCAATCCATATGTTACCAGATGGGTAGCAAACTGGCTCACTGATAGAACCCACCTAGTCAAAATAGGGGAAGCCATCTCAAGTAGTAGACCTGTAAAAAGTGGTGTACCCCGAGGATCGGTCTTGAGGCCTCTGCTGTTTGGGATATACTTCTCAAAGGTGCAGGTCAAATCTAGTGAGCTGTGGCTGATCAAGTTTGCAAATAACTGCAAGCTGAGTGCTGTCATCAATTCCCCTAGTGATGTGAACATGCTCCAAGAGGGTCTCACCCAAAGAAATTACTGGTGCCAGAAACATGGCCTCAAACTGAATGCCAAAAAATGCATCATCATCCCTTTTGGGGAGAATGACTTCCCTACAAATTATCACATTGATAATAAGGCACAAGCACACAATCAGTCGCGAGGGACTTGGGAACCCAAGTTGATAGCAGACTGACTTTTGACCACCATATTGCCTCTGTTGTATGGTAAGCTTTCTACATGGCCCACCTCATTAGTAAGGGTATCTCATCCTCATTAGTAAGTGTATCTCATCCAGGGACAAGGTGGTCATAACATCCGTGTATTCTTCCCTTATAAGACCGATTATTGAATACAATGCCCCTTTCCACATGTACCTCACAAAGCACATGCAGCAGCTGGAGAGACCACAGAGATTCCTCACCCAGAGAATCCAGGGCCTCAAACATCTACTCTACACAGCTAGACTAAAAGCCCTGTCCCTCTACTCAGTCTCCTACCGACTCCTCAGAGGTGACCTCTGTCTGGCATACAAAGCAATCTCAGACCCCACCCTGATGGGACTGCTGCATATCTGCAAGTCAAGCTCCACTCAAGTAACCCACATGCGAGACCTCAACCTGGTCTATTACATTAACAGGACTTGTTGGCAGGACAGATTTGTATCCCAGAGACTCCCCCTTTTGTGGAATAGACTCCTTCTCCATGTAAAGTAGAGTACCTCACTAACCCTTTTTAAGCGTAACCTGGATAACTGGATGGGGAACAGAAAATACACCCCTGGGACTCCACCTATGTCCCTGCTGAACAGTGGCATAGGGCTGACTTGTTGAAACATGGGCTAAATTCTTGGCTAGGCTAATAGCCTAGTAACTTCCTATGAAGATTTGTGCTTTGTGTGAAATTATCTGACTGCTAACAAATGAACAATACATACTCAAAAATCCAGCACAAAGATGTTTAGTACTTAACAAAGAATATCTCATACCTCCCCAGTAGTGATAGTGTAGTCATCTGGCAAGGCATACTCAGTGTACTCGAATTCATACATTTTTTTTTCAGGGCATCTCTTGGAAGTTTTATTACTCAAAGAGCACAGAATGTTTAAAGTTGACTAAATTAATGTTTTCAGCATACAGCTATACCAAATAAGCTTGTGATGTAGGAATGCACCTCCATAATAGCAATTTTATAGTTACAAGTGGCAACAGCTGCAAATAATGCATCTTTTCTATATGTGTAACAGCAACATTTTGAGGCTTTATTACAATTTTAAGTGATAGGTGGGAGGAGGGGGAGGCAACAACATTAAGTATGAGTGCAAAATATGAACTTCTGGCTATACTCTTGCAAATCGGTGTGCACATTCTCTTTGCTACACCCTAAAAGATTCTGGGGTTACTATTAGATGAAACCTTAGCCTTTAAAATACACAGTAAAGCATACATACATACATGAAATGGTTTCTCACTTAAAGTTTCATAGAAAGTTTCACATCTGTTAAACACAGAAGCTAGAAAAGTGATTGCCATTAGTGTATTGCTGCCAAGACTTGAGTGTGCAATCTCACTTACTGTATTAAAGTCATATAGAAATGTTAAGTTTCTACAGACAGCAAACAACAACTTTCAATGGTTTATTCACTTGTCACAACTCACAGAACACCACTGCTTAACTGTTACTAATACTAGGTTTCTGCCTCTTAAACTAAAGCAATGTTTTATTGCTGAACACCCTAATTATAGACTACTTAATGACAAGTTTTGTCCCAATCAAAAACTTCATATTCATTAAGAAGCGTAGTTGCAAACTGAGGAATAATGATAGTATGCAGTTAGTTAAACCTCCATGCACCATTGCCATCCCTGAGCAAACCTTCTATAAAATAACTCATTTTAATTTAAATTTAAATGTGTAAACAACATGTCCGTTGTGGTCTGACTCAAAGCCTTGTCACTATCCTCAGTATCCTACAGACTGTTAAGAGATGATATGTGTCTGGCATACTCTGTCCCATTACCTATGGATTTACTGCACATCAGCAAGTCAAATGGCACCAGAAATACTTGGTTTAGGTTCATAGGTAGGTACTAAGTTATTGGCCCTAGGGCATAATTAAGCCTAGCCATACATTTTGTGCTATAGCACTCCCTCCCAGCTGGTTTAGTTACCTGCACCCCTGTTGATCAGTGGCACAGAAGTGATTCCCGGGGTGAATTTTCTGTTTCCCATCCACTCATCAAGATTTCTCTTGAAGAGTGTCAATGAGGAGCTCTGCCTCACATATATGAGGACCCTGTTCCAGAGCAAGGGGAGTCTCTGGGACACAAATCTGTCCCTCCAACACGTCCTGTTTATTGATGATGTCAGGTTTATGTCCCTTCAGCATGTAGCTCTGGTGGATTGAGTTTTCCTTAGTTGGAGCATTTCTAGCAATTCGGGGATTGACATAGCCTTGTATGTCAGGGAGAGATCACCTCTGAATAGCCGGTACGTGACCAAGTACAATCTGAGTTTTTTTAGCCTCATGGCATAGGGCATCTGCTTAAGGCCCTTTATCCTCTTTGTGAGGTACTTTTGAGGCCTCTCCAGCTGCTGCAGATGTCTTGCTAGGTACATCCCAAATGGGGCATTATATTCAATAATGGGTCTAATTAGTGATGAGTAAAGGGGGACAATAACTTCCTTATTCCTAGATGCATACCCCTTTGTGATAAGGCGGGCCATGTAGAAAGATTTTCTAACCACTTTAGCAATGTGGTTGTCGAAAGAGAGGTTACTGTCTACCTGAGTCCCTAGGTCTCTTATCACACTCTCTGTGATAAGTGGGCTGCCACCTATGTTGTAGTTCATAGGTACTTTGTTTTTCCCAAAGGGGATAACAATGCACTTTTTGGCATTTAGTTTGAGGCCATGGTTTTGGCACCATGTATCTGTATCTGTAAGACCCTTTTGAAGGATGTCTACGTCATTAGGATTCTCTATTATGGCTCCCAGTTTGCAGTCATCTGCGACCTTTGTTGGCCATAGTCCCTCCATGTTTGCTTGTACCTCCAAGAAGTAGATACCAAACAGGAGGGGTCCAAAGACTGAGCCCTGTGGTACACCACTAGTCAGAGGTTTGGAGTCTGATCTAGCGTTTCCTATTCTCACTGAATAGGTTCTATCCATGAGCCACTTTGCAACCCATCTTGTTACGTAGGGATTTATATTTAGGTTGGTGAGTTTGTCTATAATTCCTGAGTGGGGAATAGTATCGAAGGCCTTTGCAAGATCAAGGTATGCTGTGTGAACCACCTTTCCCTCATCTATTGCTTTAGTGACCATTTCGAAGAAGTCAACCAGATTTAGGAAACATGACTTTCCCTTCACGAACCCAAACTGGGTGGGGTCCAGGGTTTGTAGGTTCCCAATGTCATTGTTTATGAGTTACATGATGATGTGCTCCATGGCTTTGCAGACTAGACTCATCAGGCTGATGGGGCAGTAATTCCTAGGGTCAGTGGTTGCACCTCCTTTGTGGAGTGGTATGACTGTTGCTGTGTGCCACTCTATGGGCACATAGCCTGAGGTGAGGCTGTGGTTAAACATGGTATTAAGGTGAGGGATTTATTCATTTTGGAGCTCATGTAGCACGCAGCCTCGGATGCTGTCTGGTCCCATGGATGCTGTATTTCTTGCCTTGGAGAGTGCTGTTTTCACCTGAGTGTCTGTGATTTTAGGGGCAGCACAATCTCCTGGTATGGATATGAGTCGTTTAGGGGGAGAGGGTGGGGTGAAGTCTGCACTGAACCTATCTGCCAATATATTGGCGATATCAGTTGGTTCCGTGACTTTTGAGCCATTATGCTGTAGTTTGGAGCAGATCTGAGAGTTGCTATTAAGGTTTTTGACATAGCTAAAAAATGCTTTGTGATTGTCTTTGGTGTCCATTGCAATTTTTCTTTCAAAGCTCGCCTTAGAGTTTTTTATGAGGGTTCTTAGTTTTTTGCTAAGGTTGGTCAAGGAGCCCCTCCATTCCTGGGTTTTTATTTTTTTTTCAGTAATTTCTTCCTTCTGTTATAGGGCTTGTTTATGGCTGGGGTCCACCAGACTGGTTTCCTCTTTTTGGAGGAGTGGGTCTTGGTCTTGTTCGGGATAGCATGGTCCATGCACTCATGTAGGTGCTTGTAGAGTGCTTTTGTGTAGGATATACCAGATTCATTCATACTGACATTCTGTGTGGGAGTAACGAAGTTTGCCACCTCTGTCTTGAGTAGCATAAAGTTCGCTTTGGAGAAGTTTTTC
Source organism: Protopterus annectens (assembly GCF_019279795.1). Lineage (NCBI taxonomy): Eukaryota > Metazoa > Chordata > Ceratodontiformes > Protopteridae > Protopterus > Protopterus annectens. The sequence continues at coordinate 1,363,589,621 of NC_056725.1, forward strand.
ACCATGGTTTCTTTTGGGTCGGGGGATGGGGGTGGTATGTGGATATCTAGGTTGATGAGTTTGTGGTCTGATCTGACCAATGAGGAATTTACCACAGGTGTGGAGCATTTGTCCCCCATGTTGGTGATGACCAGGTCCAGTATATTTTTACCTCTTGTGGGAGTGTTAACAAGCTGGTCCAGAGCACTGGAGTTTATGTACTCCAGGAAGCACTGAGCAAATGTATTAGTACTTTCGTAGTTTTCCCAATTGATGTTTGGGTAATTGAAATCACCTAGTATAAGGGTGTTTGGTTGCACTGTCATGTTTTCCAGTACCTTGAGGAAAGCGGAGTGAGTGTCCTGGGGCAGGGAAGGTGATCTGTAGCAAGCTACAATCTGTATTGCAGTTTTGCCCATTGTTAGTTGCACTTGGATAATCTCCAAGGCATCATACTTTGCAACTAGTCTAGAAGTGTGACTATCCCTGATGAATACGGATACGGTTCCTCCCTTTGTATTTTAGTCTGGGTTTTGCGGCCATAATGTGTGGTATGAGTTGCAACCTGGAAGCACTGGGGTGCTTTCTTGAGTCTTGAACTAGGTCTCAGTTACTGCACAAATATCAATGTTCTCCATGTTGAGGAGTGCCTCAAGAGAGTGCATTTTGAGGTTTAAACTCCTAGCATTTAGCAGCATGACCCTCAGTTTATTATCACTAATACTTGTTACGGTGGTGGATTTGTTTTCCTAAAAAAGGCACTATGGGGGTGGTAAGAGGCTTAGCCAGTATCCTGAACCCCAGGGGTGACAGGTGCAAGCCATCTCTGGCAAAGCATCGAGGTTTGTCGAGTATGTCATCCCAGGCAGACAGATACTGGATCCTCTTTGAATGACACCAAAAACGTAGCCAATTGTTGAAATTTATCATTTTTTTTCTTTGTACTGTGGTATCATACTTGGTGAGGGTAAGATGCTGCTCACGACTATGGTCATACCTGCCTTGATTACATAATCAGAGAGCTCTTCTATGTCCATTTTCATGTAGTCCAGGGAGGTACGTCTCAGGTCATTCACACCAACATGGACAATGACAGAGTCATATTTGTACTTGTTGTGGAGTGACCTGAGTGAGTGGGTAATGTGGCAGATTCTGACGCCTGACAAGCAACTGACAGTGATCTTCTCCTTATCCAGCCTGGTGAGAGGGACATTAGTGTGCCTGACTATGGAGTCACCTATTACAAGTGTGTTAGTTGTGGTGTTTTGCCTTAGGGGCTGTGGTTGTGCGGCATACTGGTTTTTGTGGTTATGTGTTGATTGTGGTGTGTTTATGGATGTAGTTTGCTTGCGTGTCTGCTTTGGAGGCGTCTGTTGTTTCCACAGATTTTTATTTAGAGCCTCTAAATATGTATTTTTGTATCTATGTGTGGGGTTCGCATTTGGATGTATGGTGGGTCTGTGTGTAGTAGGTGGTGTGCTGCAGGTTGGTACCTTCTCCTCTTGACTGGCAATTCCAGTTGTGACTGGAGAGAGCTTTGCTTCAAGTTTAGCTATGTAAGTGCATCTCTCTCAGATTTTGATGTCTTGTGGCAGGAGGAGAGGGTTGTCTGTGTACATGACGCAGTTGTGACATTGCCTCAGAATGCCCAAATTCATCAAGTGCACAGGAGAACACACTGGGAGATGGCTCTTGAACATGCCTGAATGGGTTTTTCTTATTTACCTGGTGGGGAAAGTAATTTGACTGTTTCCTACAAACAACTGTTGGGGGATCGAGGGTGATCAAGTACTGTAGTTTGTTAGTGCTTCTGTCTCGTTTTGGGGCAAGTGTTAGTCTGAAAGCACTGATATGAGTGCTAAATCTGGAAGAACTGGCTAGTACTATGGGTGAAACTGAAGAGCAGACTCAGTGGCACTGGGGATAGTTTAACCCTAGCTAACCACCGCTGCACTATGCGCAAACCCACTCAAATGCGTTTTTTATATCAGAAAGATTAAAGAGATATAAATTAGCCCAAAATGGCCCATAAAACTACAGTTTCTGGGCAGAAACCACTCCTCCATTGACAGGTAGGCTGTTCAGAGTTCTCCACTCTCACTGGTGAACAAAGAAACTTCCTTTTTGCCCAAGTAAGGTATTGCCAGCACAGAATCTCAGACACAGTCCAGGTATCAGCAGGTATCTGAAACTGGAGTTTTCTAGCTTAGTAAGGTGGGAAAATAGCAAGATTTTTAGTTTTTTTTGTTTCAGGAAAAACAGTAGAAACAGGTAACAAACAACTTTTACAGTGCAGTAATGGCTGTCACACTTGGGTGGGAAGCCAGAGACAGTTAAGCAATACAATTTACAGCAAAAACTACTTTATAAAAGTGCAGACACAAGTAAATGCAATTTTGCAGTATAAAATAAGCATTTTGAGAAGCAATAAATGCCAGAAAATGAGCGTTTAGGTAGAAATAGCAATAAACTGCAAGAAAAAACAAAAAATGGTACTTAACCACTCTAAAGTCTCTCCTTTTGTCTTTCTGGCATTGTAGGTCTCTGCAGGACACATGGGCAGGGTCTGCTGAGCTTATACAGACTCAAAAACAGCACAAATGCAGTTTTTATATCAGAAAGATTAAAGAGATAGAAATTAGCCCAAAATGGCCAATAAAACTACAGTTTCTGGGCAGAAACCACTCCTCCAAGGACAGGTAGGCTGTTCAGAGCTCCCCACCCTCACTGGTGAACAAAGAAACTTCCTTTTTGCCCAAGTAAGGTATGGCCAACACAGAATCTCAAACACAGTCCAGGTATCAGCAGGTATCTGAAACTGGACTTCTCTAGCTTAGTAAGGCAGGAAAATAACAAGTTTTTTTTTTCAGGAAGAACAGTAGAAACAGGTAACAAACAACTTATACAGTGCAGTAATGGCTGTTGCACTTGAGTGGGAAGCCAGAGACAGTTAAACAATACAATGTACAGCAAAAACAACTTTATAAAAGTGCAGGCACAAGTAAATACAATTTTCAGTATAAAATGAGCATTTTGAGAAGCAATAAATGTCAGAAAATGAGCATTTAGGTGGAAATAGGAATAAACTGCAAGAAAAAACAAAAAAATGGTACTTAAACACTCCAAAGTCTCTCCTTTTGTATTTCTGGCATTGTAGGTCTCTGCAGGAGACCTGGGATCTAAACCTCTTCTGCATCATCAATAGAGCTGTTTGGAGGGACAACTATATTTCACAGAGGATACAGCTGCTATGGAGCAGACTTTCCATCTATATAAAACAAAGTTCATCCCTATCCATTTTCAAGTGCAACTCAGACCTATTGTTGGGAAACAAATTTTACTTCAGGGCTGCCCTCTGTACTACTAATGGACAGGTGCAGCTCCTAAATGCTTTATCCCATGAATTGGTCTACTCATATTATTTATGGTATGATCCCATTTATTCTCATTAGGATTATTTATTTATTCATTTATTTATTTATTTATTGGCATTTGTTTACCGGGAAAGTCCACTGGGCCAGAAGAGCCCATTTTCAGTGGAGACCTGGGGAGAAAAGTTCCACAAGGCAATTAGTACAAATAGTACAAAAAATTCAAAACAGTTAGCAGATCACAAACAGTATAACCAGAAACAGAACAGTATTATGCAAAAACAGGATTGGCGGCCACGGTGGTGCAGCAGTTAGCATTTCCACCTCACAGCAAGAGGTTCTCCGGTTCCTTCCTCGGCCAGGGTGTCTTCTGTGCGGAGTCTGCATGTCCTCCCAGTGGTCGCGTGGGTTCCGTCTGGGTGCTCTGGTTTCCTCCCACATCCCAAAGACATGCTGTAGGTGGATTGGACACTCTAAATTGGTCCTAAGAGTGAGTGCATGTGTGTGTGTGCCTTCTGTGGAAGGTTGGGCTAGCAACTCGACACCATAAAACTCCACTGCCAAACATGAGCAGACAGGTGATCTGCTGTGGCGACCCCTAACCGGGAAAAAGCCGAAAGAAGAAGAAGATTATACAAAAACAGGATGAGAAGCATATAACATCCTATATATGCAATTTAAAATAGCTTGGAGTTACATAATAACTAAGAAGTCATGTTACTGTACATTTGGAGTTATTATAGTGCTACAAACAGTCATATAGAAATATTTACAAGTCATATACAAATATTTACAAGGTACTCTAATAGTAGTAGACAGCACAGTATTACAGGGCAACGTGCAATTGATTTCTTCACTAAGTAGTGAGGCAGCAGAAAGATGGTAGGGTATAGATAAGCAGTAAGGCTTAGATCAATAGCTTATATGTATTTTAACTTGTGATAAAGATTTGAATGGGTGACAATGTAATTTAAGGGAGATATAACGTATAGTTTGGGAATCAGGTTATGGATGGATGAGAACTGAGACATCTGCATTACCAGAGGGTGGAGAGGTGTTGCTGCAAGGATTTTTTGAATGTGGATATATTACTAGAGGGTCTGATAGCTATTGGAAGAGAATTCCAAAGCTTGGCAATAAAGAAGGAGTAACGCATGTTGCCAGCTGGTAGTTTGGGTTTGTTGACTTGCAGGAGAAGTTGATTTTCAGATCTGAGTGGCCTGTATGGGTGATAATGGGTTAAGATGAAAGAAAAGGCTGGGCAGATTGAGGGTTTATAAATGAATTTATGTGCTGTAATTTGTTGGAAGTAAGTGAGATAATGTGGACGTTCGAGCCAGTTAGGCAATTTTGAGGAGATGCTGTGATGGGAAGAGTATTTTGCATGGTAGCAAACTTTGTGACCTTGTAACAGGACTCAAGTTAGTTGTTATGGAGGACTGGATATTGTTAAGGAGAGGGGCTCCATACAGGATAGCAGGTAGGAGAAAGGTTGAGGCATGAGTCTACTTAGTAGAACAGCTAAGAAAGTATTTATGTTGCTAGAGAGTTCCTAAATTTTGGTTTGTTTTTTTGATGTTATTGTGGATGTGAAGGTCAAATGCTAAGTTTTCATCTAAAATTACTCCTAGTAATTTAGTGTGGGAGACAACCACTATAGTGATGTTGTTTTGAGATTAAATGAAATATGTTTTGTAATGTGATAGTTTTTTTTCTTGGGAGTAAATAGTAACAATTTGCTCTTGGGAGTAAATAGCAACAATTTGGTTTTGTTGGGATTTAGGGCTAGCTGATTATTGTCCATCCACATTCCACATAAAGGCATTCTGGGTTATGTGCAGAAGTTCTGTTGTCGATTTAACAGAGCAAATAATGGTAGAATTGCCTGCATATTGCACAACAGAACCATTATTAAGGGAGGAATGAAAATCATTTATAAAGATACTGAAAAGAGGGAGCCCTAAAATAGAGCCATGAGGAACACCTGTGGAAGACTTGAGACATAGAGAGAAAAAGTTGAGCCATCTAATTGATTTTTGTCTGTTTTTTAGGTAGCTGGCAAACCAGTTTAGCATTGCGGAGATACCTAGATTGGAGAGTTTATTGAGGAGTAGGGGGTGGGAGACTGTATCAAAAGCTTTTGAGTGGTTGAGGAAGAGTGAGGTTACAAGTTTACCAGCATTTTTAACTTGGTTTAGTGTGGGTAAAGGAAATGAGAGAGGTATTTGTGCTATGACCTGGGCTAAATCCGTGTTGAGTTGGGGAGAGGAGTTGGTTTAGCAATAGATAGCATATAAGTTGATAGTGGATACATTTTTTTCCAGGATTGTAGAGAGAGGGGAGAGAATAGCAGTGAGTCAGAAATTAGAAATATCTTTATTATTACCACCTTTACGGAAAGGAAGAATATATGCTTTTTTCAGATAGTGGGTACATAAGACTCTTGGAGGAATCTATTGAGAAGTATGCTGATGGGATAGGACATGGATTTTGCTGGCATTTGGAGGTGTTCTGGGGGAAAGTTATCAAGGGCACAAGAGCCAGGTTTCAGTTTTAGGAGAAGTTTAGTTATCATAGACATAGGTATAGGAGAGAAAGAAAAGGATGGGGGGTTGAGGTGTCTGGTGAGGAAGGTGTTATTGGAGGAGAGTTAGTACTGGAGGTAGTATGGGGGAAGGTAGTGGTGAGTTTAGCTGTACTGTCGATGAAATGTGAGTTGAAGAGAGTGGCTATTTCGCTGGGTGTTTTCTCAGGGAATGGGCAGGGGCTTCTTTTGGTTCCAGGTTAATTAGAGTTGAAATGGAGTCCCAAAACTTATTAGGATTTTGTTTGTAGTTTTTTGGAGTCTTAGATAATATTCTTTCTGTCATTAATAACTAGCCACTTTGCTTGATTACAGAGCTGTCTAAATTGTAGGAGATCAGTGGGATTCTTATGCTTTATCCATTTCTTCCATACTTTGTCCCTGGCAGTCATGATTTGTTTGGTGGCTCTAGTGAGCCATATTTTGTGCTTGTTTTTTCCTCTTTTTTTGTCTTACTGGGGCTAGTTTGTTTAGGGTGCTGAGGAATGTAGAGTTAAAGAGCTCAACAGCCTCATCAAGGGGAAGGACTTTTAGTATTTTCCAATTAACGTTTCTCAGGATTTCATTAAGAGTTGCAGGACTGAAGTTGCTTAAATTTCTAGTTAATTTGTATTGGTGTTGGGAAGGTATATGGTTGGCTTTGCATACTAAATAGGCTGGTAGGTGGTCACTAATGCTGCTAGGAAGTGTGCCTGCTGCTGAAATTTTGTTTGAGTCAGAGACTAATATCCGGTCAAGAATTGAGCTACTGTCTTTATTTCTGTCAGGCATAGTTGTATCTGTTATTAGCTGTGTAAAGTTAAAGAGGCTGATATGGGTTGATGGAGAGTGACTGGAGAAATCTATCCAATTTATGTTTACATCACCTAGGATAATTGTCTCATTGTTTATACTGTTTGATATCCAGGCAAGAATATCTTATAGCAGGGGGGTATTGTTACCCTGGGGATGTATATGGCTATGATGCTGAGATACTTAGAATTGTTCAGTTTAAGAAGTGATATAAGTATCTTGGCTGTAGAGAATTGAGGGATGGGGTTGGAATATGGGACAATGGTGAAAGTGCTAGGAAAGAGTATAGCAATGCCTCCTCCTTTTTACTGTCAGCCTGTAGACAAGCGTAACTTGGGGGGAGGAATTCTGAGTCTTTTATGTAGGGTTTCAGCCAAGTTTCAGTTGCCACTAGTATGTCTGATGTATTCTGGGATATCCAGGCATGGAATTCAGGTATTTTGTTTCTGATACTTTGGAAGTTGATTGTTGTGAGTTTTAGTGATTTATGTGAACTGGAGAGGTTGGCATTTGAAGGGTTGGGTCCTGGGTTTGGGTGGATATCTCCACATAGGAATATGTTGGATTGCTTGTACAGCTAAATGAAAGGAGGGAGATTTCTTTTTAAATGACTGGAGATAGATATATAATTGTGTGCACTTTTTTGCAAGGGAAGTAGTTTTAGTTTGGTTTGTAGACACATGTCGAGTGTGTACAGGCTAGAGGATATATCTGAGTAGCTGGCGCGAGCTGTGAATTGTATGGCAGTTATAGATGTGATATTTTGAAGTGTAGGGGCTGTGTGTAGAGATGGTAATTGAGATAGGACACATAGTGAGAGTGCAAGGGGGCAAAGTAGAGAGATAGTTATACCAATGGAGGTCATATTGGATAAACTGAAGAAGTATTATCGACTTTTAGTTGCTAATGGTATTTTATAAATATTAGGAAATAGTAGGCTAGGAAGTGCAATATGTGAAGTGGTGTGAGGATACTAGATTGTTTATGAAGTGGTATTGGATGGTTGAGGGTATTATAGGATGGTGGAGTGGTAAGACTGCTGTGTGTTACTGGATGATTGAGTTGGGGGAGGAGTAACTTATTGGATGATGGAGTGGGGGGTGGAGTTATGGTAAGGATAAATGTAATTGATGTGCAGGTGGGTGGAAATGGGGATAGGGTAGGGGAGCTGAGTGAGCCTGAGCACAGCGAGGGTGAACAGAGCGGGCTAGAGCGAATTCAGCATGTAAGTTGTAAAAAGAAAAAAACAAAAAGAAAAAGTATCACCCAGTCTGTGCAATGTTAGAGAATGGAGCTCTTCAGAAATGGTAATAAACAGAAAAAACATACAGCATAGAAATGTAAATATTGTGCTTTTTAACAATGTAGCCTTAATTTGGGTAAGCAGGAATTTTATACATGTAATGACTGTTCTACAGCTATGTGATATTCAAAGAGATTCCAGATATGGCATTCTAACAGATGGGGGTTGAGTGGGGGAGTAATTTATAAACTGAGGAATAAAGTAGCTTGAGTACAATGGTGTCTGTGGCGGCAGACTCACTAACTGTATGGCAAATGTATAATGCAGCTCTAGTTAAAACAGTTACTTTTAAACAACTGTTGATACACATACAATATGCTTGTAGCTGGACTGAATTCACTAGGGGTTAATGATTCCCAGTCTTATTAGTGGCAGCAAGCACAGCTGTTGTTGGGAAGCTTACTGTTGGGTGAGGATTAGACTTTGGCTAGAAGGAGAAATGAAAGCAAATAATTACTTGGAGAACTAAAAGCAGCAGAAAAGTAGGAACAGTAAAACACAGAGTCTCAGAGCTGATACTCAATTTCAAAGTGTGAACCGGTTATAAACACAGCACCTTTAGGACTAGTATTTCTTCACTGCAATTAACCTTGCAACGCTGCTGTATCAAACTATTAGTTCTTATTGCACAGTTTGATAGTTGACGGTATAAGGGGAAAAGAGGTGTCGCCCACAAAGTGCACTGTAATATAGCACTATTTAGTACCCTGTATTATAGTACCACATAGGACAAAGTTGATAATCTCATAGTTGTAAATATCTGGATACAATAAAGTGAAGAACTACAGTTTGGGATTTTAGAACTGAAATTGAGCATCAGGTGCTCTCCACAATAGCAAATGCGGCCAAGATACAGGACAGGATTTGAAGACTATATTGTGGTGCTAAACTAGGTAATTGCAGTAGAAGAGCAACCGAGTCAATAAGAAATGACTAATAATAGAGGCACAACTATAGAAAACAGCATTCAAGAATTGTCGTTAATTATCAACAAATGTGGGTAAAAAAAATATAAAACTCAAATTTCACAGGGAAATGTAGCACACAGAGGATATGAATATGTTACATCAACAACACCTTTGCTACAAAGTTGCCATGATGACCACTTAATCTAGGAGTAACAGCAGTATGGCAGCAGTGTTTAAGGTCTATAAGTATAATACGTTAAGCTGGAAGAATCAAAGCACATACTTAATGAGCACGCTACACTGGGGATGCACAGCAGCATGGTGATTTAAAAATAGCACCCATGGATTCAGGATAGCTGTGTAGTCTATCACCGGATGTTAGTTGTAATAGGGGAGGGAGGGAGCACCTGCTTGGATATTATGGGCTAGAGCGAGTTTCAGCATGTACGTTGTGAAAAGAAAAAAAAAAGAATCACCCAGTCTGTGCAAGGTTAGACACTGCAGCACTTCAGAAAAGGTAATAAACAGAAAAACATACAGCACAGAAATGTAAATATCGGGCTTTTTAACAATGTAACCTTAATTTGAGTAAACCATGGAATGGGTAAGGCCAATCTATATACCAGATGGGATAGGTTATTTTGAGCACAAAAATGAAAAATTGCTAGGTTTAAAATGGCCCACAAGAGCAGCTAGCCTAATATTTAGCTATGAACCTATAAACTGAAATGTCTTAACTCAAAAGTTACTTTAGGCTGAAAGCCTGCTTTCATTCAAAAAGTGTTTGAAAATACATCTTATTGAGATTACACAATGTAGGTGTTTTGATGAACCTGGTTAATTTAGCTATTGCTCCCTAGCTATAGTTGTACCTACCTAGTGAATCTACAGTTTATACATGGACTGCGACTGTTAGCATAATTAATGCCCTGTAAATATTGAAAATAACTCTATCACAGCTATTCTCTAATAGCATGCAATGCTTTACCATGGTTAAGACTATGACACTTGTTATAAATAAGTTGGGTTTCCTGAACTCATTGTGAATACCGAAACATACTGTTAGCACCATGAGATTATTTGTCTTAATTACCATTAATGTTATTCCTGAACCTTTGCTTCCAGGTATAACCCTTTCCAGTAATCATGTTTTCTTTTAGTTCTGTTGTATACTTGTGTTTTTCTGTACATACATTTTGGATAATCACATGGCTTTTTTGTGTTTGCTTGTTGCCTCTAGGCCAAGGTTATGACTGAAAATTCCCTTTGGACCAGTTCATTTCCTGAGCTAACAAAGTTAAAATCAATAAATAAATAAGATACCACCTTTGTTGAGATGGACAATAAAAGACTCTTTCACAGAAGAGGGACAATCACTCCTGATATACTTACTTACCAGAATTGTAAGTGGAATGGCTATAGAAGAGAAGACATCTTTAAGATTCTAGGTGTTAGTTCATCAGTTCCACTTAGATCATTATTTTTGTCTCCACAAGGAGCTTCCTAATATTTGAGATGATGGCTATTTTCAGGCAAAATGTAATGTGTTATAGTTAACAAATCAAGAGTAAAATATGAACAAGTGATACTGCTGGTTCAAAATGTTTCAGAGTAATTCAGCCACTAATGCATCCCGTGCATCCAACAGATAGAAAATAAAGCCAGTTTACCAGACAGTTTCATAGGTTTATAGCAGATAATTGGTCCAGTAGGCCATTTGGAGCCTAGTCACTGTGATTCCAACTATTTACTCCCTCTGTCTATAAGATCCTAAGAAAACCACCCAGAAATGAATTTATCCCAATCCATTAATCAATCTTGATGTTAAAAATATGGAGATACTTTGTTGACATAGACGGTGAGCTAATTCCAAAAGAATGGAATCCTTTGGAAAAGACAACAATCCTGCCAACAGGTTCTGTTTATATTGCAATGTAAACTAAGGTCCTCAGTGTAGGTATTGGTGATATTATGGATTTTATGAATATGTTTGAGGCTAATTTGGAATATGTCATTTACAGCTTTGTATGTTAAGCAGAGGTCACTGTATAGGAGTCTAAAGGAGAGAGATTAAAATAATACATTTTTTAGATGCTACAACCTAAGAAGGTCATGACAGAGATTTTCTCTGTTAGGAAACATTGTAGTTTTCCATAATGGGCAATATGTTTGAATAGGTACATTCAAAGTGGGGCACTGTATGCTATCATGGGCCTGATTAGGGAGGAATACAGGGAAATGGCAACTTCCTTGGACCTAGATTGGTCAAGGTTGAAAGGCTTCCCGATGACAGTGTATATCATGCTCCTTGGCAAAAAAAGTGTCTGTAAGCAGTCATGCTCATGTTTCCAAAAGACAATAGTATTGCATTCTTTGTACTAAGTTTGAGTCCAAGGTTTTGACTCCTGGAATTTATGTGGGTATTATTAGAAGTCATTGGAATATATTAGTAGTGGATGAAGAAGTTAGAAAAATTATAGGAGAAAGTCTCAGTTTTGTTAATAAAAACAGGTATGAACATAAAGAGACAGTTGGAACAAATGACCAAGGCCACAGAGATATATAATACATGTAAAACAACAAAGAAGTGTGGGTCTTGTAAACAATGCCATGCGATTTTAGAAAAAGAAGGATGTAGGTTGAATGATGTGAACAGGACATATGTCAAATTCAGAGCGGGTAATTGCAATAGTAAAAATGTTATATATATGGCTAAGTGCATGTCATGCTCCACATTTTATATAGGAAAAACCGAAAGGCATCTTAGGAAACTAATTTATGACCATTTATAGAGAATTAGGGTTAAAGACATGAATAGTGCCCTATACCGTCATATTAATAAATGCAGAGATACTCATGCATTCAAGTTTGCCATTATTGACCAAGTAAATATTTCATCTCATGGGGGTAACTATAAAGCGTTATTAGGGAAAAGAGAAAGTGTATAAAACCTTTTTTGCAATTATTGTAAAGGGATGTTTTTCATTACACAATAATGGTTCACAACAAATACTCACACAAAGAATTTTTTATACACAACTCAGCTGTAACATGTATATTGAATGAGGTTATTTATGCAATATTTGTCAAATGTTTATGTAATTTTTTATAAGTATTTATTAAAATAATAAGTAATCTGAATTATTTCATTTAAGAATCAAAAACACTGTAGTTTAAAATATAAATATCTTCAATCAAAATGCTGTTACATTATGCTATCATTACACTGTGAAGAGATATATGTAATGGTATGCAAACTTTATCAGATCAGTCGTATTTTTTATGTATTTATATTTCATTGTTACTATATTATTGTACATTGAACTTATGCTTTTGTTTAATGTAACATATATTTTTAAATAATATATATGTAAATAATATATTTTTAAACAACACATTTTTAAAGAAGGAGAGAATTTTTAAAAAGATGCACTATCACTTTAAATGCGGAATCAATGGGTGCCTTGGCACCAAAAAGTTAATAAATTAAGTTATGTTACAAGATTAATTTGTTCTGAAGAAGTCTGCATGGGCAGATGAAAGTGCTTAACCAGATTGTTTGTATGTTTTCAGAGTAGTTCTTTTAAACAATAAATTCTTTGTTACCCTGTTCGAGTCGTGTTCACTCGCTATACTTTTCAACATTACTTAGACGGTAGTTTCCGTCTAGTAGATTGAGTCTATTATTCTTACCAACATAAAATCCATTACAATGATGTCTCCCAGATTTGTGAGATTATTGAGAAGAACTGGCGCATACTAACAATGGATGACAAAATAAAGCTCATAGTGGGTGTAGTTCCAAGGTTTTGCATTAAAAATAAGGCAAATTTGAAGAGACTTCTCTGTTATAAGGATGGGATTCCATCAAAGAAAACAACCTTGAAGAATGGGACTTTTCCCTGCAGGAAATGCAGGGCATGTCCTTCAATTAACAGTAGTAACTCATTTAGACATCCTGTTACTAAAAGGTAATATTAGCTGAAAACCTATGCAGATTGTAATACCAAAAATATTATTTATGTAGCTACTTGCACCCTCCGTAGTGGATTTTATTTTGGTAAGACTAATTGGCAGTTCAAAGATAGAATTCTATGTCACCTCTGTGACATTAGACTAGGAAAGGACACCAGAGCTTTGTCTAAACATATTCAAGAGAATGCACAACACAACTTTATATTTATGGCATTAGAATTAGTACATGATAATCTTCAGGGTGGTGATTTATACAATAAAACAGAGGTTTTGGAGAGCTGATGGATTGCTGATTTGCAGGCCGATCAGCTCCCTGGACTGAGTGGGATGATTTCCTTGAAGCCACTTTTGAAAGGGAGGAGACTTTTTAGAAAAAAAAAATAATTTTAATTGGTCGCTTTTTGCTTCAAATGGGAGAAGTACTGGCAGTAATGCAGTATTTGAAGAAAGGGAGGAGACTTTCTAGACAAATTTAATTGGTTATTCTTTGCTTTAAAGGGGAGGAGTATTGGCAGTAATACAGGATCTGATGAAGGCTCTATGAGATGAAAGCACTTATCCCTGTTTCTATGCCTGTTTTTATGCTGTTTTATTGTTTTATTAGTTAATAAATGTTTCTCTGTGGTGGCCTAGTTCTGCTTGTTTTCTAAAGCCTTACAAACATAGTAGTGACTTAAGATTAGACTCCCCATATGTATTGCCTTCATGAATTACTTGCTTTCACATGTGAATTATGCCTATTTTGTGTCTTTAGCACTGTGTACATTTGTCTTTGTAATCTGGTCCCACCAACTTGTTTCTTTGCAATATTTATAGCTTGATTTCTATACTCCTTGCATTATCTGTAGTTTTAGTTATATAATTTTATATTGTATAGCATTACTTTGTCTTACTGAGGATCAAACACTAGATTCACATTGCTGCCTCTATATAAATTGGAACGGATTTGAAAAATTGACACACTTATTACTTGACTGTATTGATAAAGCACTTCTACAAGTTTTGTACACAATCTTTACTTTCTGTAAATTGCTGCACTGATATTATGTTGTAGGTAAAACTTATTGGGAGTCTGCTTCTTTAATCACCTACTTAGTTTATGTTCTGTAAACAGTTGCTTGGATTAGTAGTACTGCCTTGTTCACCTAGATAACTTTGCTGGAAATTACGTATTACACATCTAGCTCAGGACATATTTTTAAATACCCTCTATGTCTTTTTCCATGCCTTTTCTCTCTCTGTTTCTCTCTAGCTTAAACTACTCTCCTGCCCTATCTGTATAGTAGAAGTTTAATTTCATTGTTCCTTAGTAATGCTGTCTCTTGTTGTAGCTGTCACTATCTACATATGTGCATCCATTACTTTTTATACATCTCTTTTTTCTTCAACAATTAATCATAGTATTGTTTAATATATTCAAAACAGTCATGGGCTGCACCCCCCAAGACTATTGAGTTGCAAGGTTTTAGCTGAGTAAATACAACAACCAGCCCTGTAAAAGCTGACAGACCTAACATATTAACTCAGTGTAAAGGAAATTTACTTGTTTATTCTGTTATCATTTAAGTCACTCTTTTTTCAAAATGGTACCAGTAAATGCTTAATATCTCATCTCTGCTTGACCTGTGCTTAGTGGTCTGTTGTTGGCTGTTTTACAGCACCAGAATCACAGATAGCCTCCACTAACCCTCTGCACCTTAAATTTCCCCTCCCACTTCCCTCTAAAATGAGTAAGTTACACCCTACTCTACCTGGCACCTACACTTTTTTAATTGATCTTTCAAGTTACTGCATTTGTGAATCTCCCTCTTTTCTGTTTGGCAATTTTATGATTTTATGTTGGTTGGCTTCTTCCCTTTTTTTCCATGTCCTGAAGGTTTATTGATAACTATTTATTCCATTATTATTTTGTCTTTCTACTCTTTTTGTTCTTTATTCTACAACTTTACATACTACATACATACATGAATCTGAGATTCCAGGAAGTAGAGATAAGGAAGTTCCGACAACAAACAGTAATGCCATGAGTGTTCCCAAGATATCGGTGAGTGCTACTATAGAACAATTACCACCTTTTTTTCTGTCGGAACCTCTCTCTTTACTGAAGGATTTCAAAAGGGGAGATCCAGGATTCGGTCGAGACATGAGTGCCTTTGGCAGAGAATACCATCCATGGATTTGCAGCAGAAGAATGTAACAATGCATAGCAAAGTGACAACAGGATAGTAATCAATTTATCTTCCATAAAATTGACAGATGAACAATCCAAGCAACTGGGGAAAGTAGTATCATTCATCCCTGCTAAAAGGTCTGACTTAACAGACGTAATTTTTAATTTAAGAATGTTTGCAAGGAATGTTTGTCTGGAGCTGCAGTTTCCAGAATCAAGCAATAATTATAGTATTTTTAGAAAACCTAGCAGCTTCATTCCTGAAATTCATCCTTTAGTTGAGACTTTCACACTAGTGTGTGAGAAGGAGATACATGAGGCATTGGACAATGGACAGCATGACTTGTTTTATAATTTAACATCAGGTGAACGGTTAGCTCTGCAACAGTTGAAAGAAATGTCTTCTATAGAAATTAATCCTGTTGATAAGGGGGGGTAGCGTTGTCATTTTAGACAAATATTTTTATCTGGAAAAGATGATTGAAATGTTGAGTGATACCGAAGTCTATTTGCCTCTATCAGATAAACAAGTTAAAGGCATTATAGATAGACGTTTTGATTTGCTTATGACAGGTGTGATTATGGAAGGTTTACTTAAATATTGCACTGTTGAACATCCTTTGATACCTGTATTATATGGACTGATGAAAGTACACAAAGCCAATATATTTCCCTGATGCAACCTATGGTTTCCAACAAAGGGTTGGCCACAGAACCACTCTCTATTTATACTGAGAAAAACTTACGCTGCATTGTTGACAAAGAAGAAACTGTGTTAAAAGACACTACGGATTTTTTGAAAGCATTGTGTCAGGTTATAAGTAGTATGACTAAGGAAGAGGACTTGTTTTTTATAACTCTTGATATAACCTCTGTTTACAGTCATTCTCAATCTGTGGGGTATTGAGAATATAAGATTTTTGTTAAGAAACACTTTTGAAAAGGTAGAATTAATGTGTACTCTGTTAGAAGTGGTTTTAGAAAATATTTTTTTTTGTTTAATGATGGTTTTTATCTACAAAAGGTTGGCGTAGCTATGGGCACAGCTTGTGCCAACAGCTACGCCAGTCTTGTGTTAGCACAGTGGGAATATGACCATATGATTAGGAATAATGCATTTACTAAGTATATTGCCTGGTACAAGCGTTTTGTGGACGATGTGTTTATTTTATGGAAGGGGACCTTTTGAATTGATTAGTGAATTCATTGATTATTTGCATTCAACCCTTCATTTTTGAAGTACAGTTATATTGCCTCCAAGGAAAATGTGGATTTCTTGGATGCAAAGATTACCAGGGAAGCATTAGATGTTTTCAAGACATCAATATTTAAGAAGCAATGTGAAAAGAATACCTTTTATGAACCCTGCCACATACCCAGGAATGCAGTAAAAGGTCAGGTACTCAGGGTCAGGAGGGTCACAATGATGACGAGATGTTGGGAAGAGCTTTATTAGATTTGAAGAAGGATTTCTTACAGACAGGGCACACTGAGAGTGAATTGGATGGATGCATTAGAGAGCTGAAATCAGCTTGGAATATTATCGGGAGACCATATTTTTCTGATAATTTTTAGATAAGATAGTGGACATAAGGAAGAGCGGGATCAAAGGGACAATGGTAGTATGACACTTAAATATAGCAGTAATGTAGGTACCATATGTGATATTGCTAAAAATAATTGGACCATATTACATGCAGATGATAGGTTAAGTGAAGTTGTCAGACAAGTACCACGGTTCAGTTTTAGGAATGGGTTATCACTGAAGAGACAACTTTGCTATAAGAATATGAGATTGTTATATACCCCTTCAGAACGACAAGGGACATATTCCTGCAGGCATTGTAAAGCCTGTAAATATATTCACAGTGGGAGTTTGTTTGTACATCCTGTAGTGAATTTATCTATAGAGACCACACTTTATGCAGATTGTACAACTAAGGACTTGATTTATTTTGCCTTTTGCATGGTGTTTTATGTTTTATGTAGGGAAGACAAACAGGTCCCTTAGAGAGAGGGTTTTAGAATGTGTAAACGACATAAAACATAATAGGGTAAAGAGTGCTTTAGCTGTACATATGTCAGAGTTTAGACAGGGACATAGGTTCATAGGTTCATAGGAAGGTACTAGGTTATTGGCCCTAGGGCATAATTAAGCCTACCCATAAAGTTTGTGCAATAGCACTCCCTCCCAAGTGGTTTAGTTACCTGCACCCTTATTGAGCAAGGCCACAGAAGTGATTCCCAGGGTGAATTTCCTGTTTCCCATCCACTCATCAAGATTTCTCTTGAAGAGTGCCAACGAAGAGCTCTGCCTCACGTATATGGGGACCCTGTTCCAGAGCAAGGGGAGTCTCTGGGACACGAATCTGTCCCTCCAACATGTCCTGTTTATTGATGATGTCAGGTTTATGTCCCTTGAGCATGTAGCTCTGGTGGATTGGGTTTTCCTTAGTTGGAGCATTTCTAGCAATTCAGGGTTTGACATAGCCTTGTATGTCAGGCAGAGATCACCTCTGAGTAGCCAGTACGTGACCGAGTACAGTCTGACTTTTTTTAGCCTCATGGCATAGGGCATCTGCTTAAGGCCATTTATCCTCTTTGTGAGGTACTTTTGAGGCCTGTCTAGCTGCTTCAGATGTCTTGCTAGGTACATCCCGAATGGGGCATTATATTCAATAATGTGTCTAATTAGTGATGAGTAAAGGGGGACAATAACTTCCTTATTCCTAGATGCAAACCCCTTTGTGATAAGGTGGGCCATGTAGAAGGATTTTCTAACCACTTTAACAATGTGGTTGTCGAAAGAGAGGTTACTGTCTACCTGAGTCTCTAGGTCTCTTATCACACTCTCTGTGATAAGTGGGCTGCCACCTATGTTGTAGTTCATAGATACTTCCCAAAGGGGATAACAATGCACATTTTGGCATTTAATTTGAGGCCATGGTTTTGGCACCACGTATCTGTATCCGTAAGACCCTTTAGAAGGATGTCTATGTCATTAGGATTCTCTATTATGGCTCCCAGTTTGCAGTCATCTGAGAACTTTGTTAGCCATAGTCCCTCCGTGTTTGCTTGTACCTCCGAGAAGTAGATATCAAACAGGAGGGGTCCCAAGACTGAGCCCTGTGGTACACCCCTAGTCACAGGTTTGGAGTCTGATCAAGAGTTTCCTATTCTCACTGAATGGGTTCTATCCATGAGCCAGTTTACAACCCATCTTGTTACGTAGGGGTTTATATTTAGGTTGGAGAGTTTGTCTATAATTCCCTAGTGGGGAATGGTATTGAAGGCCTTTGCAAGATCAAGGTATGCTGTGTGAACCACCTTTCCCTCATCTATTGCTTTAGTGACCATTTTGAAAAAGTCAACCAGATTTAGGAGATATGACCGTCCCTTCACGAACCCAAACTGGGTGGGGGTCCAGGGTTTGTAGGTTCCCAATGTCATTGTTTATGAGTTACATGATGATGTGCTCCATGGCCTTGCAGATGAGACTCGTCAGGCTGATGGGGCGGTAATTCCCAGGGTTAGTTGTTGCACCTCCTTTGTGGAGTGGTATGACTGTTGCCATGTGCCACTCTATGGGCACATAGCCTGAGGTGAGGCTGTGGTTAAACATGGTATTAAGGTGAGGGATTTATTCATTTTGGAGCTCATGTAGCTTGCAGCCTCGGATGCTGTCTGGTCCCATGGATGCTGTGCTTCTTGCCTTGGAGAGTGCTGTTTTCACCTGAGTGTCTGTAATTTTAGGGACGGCACAATCTTCTGGTATGGATATGAGCCGTTTAGGGGGAGAGGGTGGGTTGAAGTCTGCATTGAACCTATCTGCCAATATATTGGTGATATCAGTTGGTTCTGTGAATTTTGAGCCATTATGCTGTAGTTTGGAGCAGATCTGAGAGTTGTTATTAAGGTTTTTGACATAGCTAAAAAATGCTTTGTGATTGTCTTTGGTGTCCATTGCAATTTTTCTTTCAAAGCTTGCCTTAGAGTTTTTTATGAGGGTTCTTAGTTTTTTGCTAAGGTTGTTCAAGGAGCTCCTCCATTCCTGGGTTTTTATTTTTTTTTCAGTAATTTCTTCCTTCTGTTATAGGGCTTGTTTATGGCTGGGGTCCACCAGACTGGTTTCCTCTTTTTGGAGGAGTGGGTCTTGGTCTTGTTTGGGATAGCATGGTCCATGCACTCATGTAGGTGCTTGTAGAGTGCTTTTGTGTAGGATATACCAGATTCATTCATACTGACATTCTGTGTGGGAGTAACGAAGTTTGCCACCTCTGTCTTGAGTAGCATAAAGTTCGCTTTGGAGAAGTTTTCACCATTGTTTCTTTTGGGATGGGGGGTGGGGGTGGTATGTGGATATCTAGGGTGATGAGTTTGTGGTCAGATCTGACTTTAAATTTTTAGTTTTTGAGATTTTGGAAGCCAACAAGAGAGGTGGTGACTTCACAAATCTCATTGAGGAGAGACAGAAAGAATGGATTATACGTCTTAATGCAGATAGGCCCCCTGGTTTGAATGAATGAATTACCTTGAAACCTATAGGGCTCATCCACTTTTGCATTAATTTTGTATATGTATATGTGTGTGTGTGTGTGTGTGTGTGTGTGTGTGTGTGTGTGTATATATATATATATATATATATATATATATATATATATATATATTTATGTAAGGAAATATAACTCTGAGGGACATTTTGATAATTCTATATTCGTTTTTATACTTTAAGATGATGTATACAATTGATGTGATTTTATTATGTGTCAGAGAATGATTAGAGAGCTTTTAGACTGATTAATTGGTAGGTGTTAGTGACTGGTTATTTTGAGTTTAAATAGGTGCATATGTAACACACTATTAGGTCTGAAGAAGCAGTCTGTTGACTGAAAGCACTTACCAACTGATTACAACTGATTTTATTTGTTGTTTTTGTCATATTAAAGTTTTGAGTCTGTTCATCCTCAGCCTTGGAGTTCACCTGGGTTATTATTTTGTACTAGATATTGGTGTTTACCTGTTGTATTTGTTGCCAGTCTGCTGGCTTATTGTTCTAAAATACTACATAGTTTAAGATTTAGTTTTTGAATTTACAACTGGTTCTGCTGACCCAGTCAGACTATCCTGGTAAATGAATGTCAAATAAATAAAATAAAATAAATAAACAAATAAATAAGCACCCAAAGATATTTAAGAGCAAACTCTAGCAGTACCAGTTCCATTGTTTGTCTTTGGTAACCCAATGGTTCTAAGGGGGGGGTAGAACTCACACCTTCCAGTAGACTGGAATAATGCCCCCCCCCCAAAGAAAACACTCTGCTTTGCTCATGCTCATTCCACACATCTACCCTACTCCCAATTCCCATCCACTCCCACTTCAACTGGATTTATACCTCATCTAACTCCACCCTTATAAAACCAATATCCAATTATTCTCAACTTTGTCTTTCATAGAATACTCAGTGCTCCCACCCCTCCCCACTCTTATCCACTACACCCTCCTCCCCCATAAATATTTTATTTACAATCTCTTCCTCTTTCTCTAACTCTCCCACCTGCCCTTCCCACTACTACTCTTGACTTCCACAGTCACTTCTCCTAAAACTCCCTCACATAGCAACTTACCAAGCTCACTGTCCTTCGTACCTCACTCCACTTCAACATGTTGCTATCCCTCTTGCATACCATCTTCCTTCTTCTAGCAACTTTCACAGCACTTTACAATATACCAGTCCCAAATGATGCATCCTCCATTACTTCCCATTTCCATTACCAGGAAAAATAAATAAATAACTTTGCCTTTTCTCCATGTCTGTACAATATTGTTCCCATCTTTATTTTGAATACAAAATAGTTGTTTACCAGAAACCCATGCACAAAGTAAAAACTCACCCTCATAAGAACAAAATTATATACTAAATCAATATTATGCTGCTCTAAAGTCTCACAATGTGGTGACATCCAGCCTAACCCAGGCCAACTTAACCTATCCAATATTATAGATGCTACATCACAGTTAGTGTAGTACTCCTCAGATAAACACTATCAAGCAAAACAAAATCCTATCTCAACTCACCCACATATGCCAAACTTACATCCTGTCTTTACTCTACCAAATACACCTGTTTCTCTCAGTCCCTCTATACACAGAACCCACACCGATCTCTCATCCCCAGCTCCCATTTAAAGGTCCACTAAAGAAAACTTAAATCTCACTACTTTAAACCTACGTAGCATATGCAATAAACTTACTGAACAACATTCCTGGATTTCTGTCCACACTCCAGATATCTTAGCAATCTCCAAAACCTAGCTTAAACCCGGTGTTAAGAATACAGAACTCCTTCCACCACAATATAATTTAATTAGAACTGATCAAACCAAAATGAAAGCAGATGGAATAGCTGTACTCTATCCCACCATCCACTCCATTATCCAATACTCAGAACTTATCCCAGAATTCGATAATGCAGATATACTTATCACCTTCCTTAATTTGAATAAGTGAAAAGAGGTCTATAAATAATGAGGAAACAAACATACCAGAGTCTCTAGCATTGTTTACAGCATCTGTAAATGAAAGTAGGGCTGTTGTAAGGCTGTGGGCTGGCCTGAATCCATGCTGAGTGGAGGTTAAAGAGCATTTTAGGGAATGTACTTGATGGATTGTTGGTAGATGTATTTCTTTAATATTTTATACAGGGGGATAACGGGAAATAGGTTGAAAAGTATTAACCTCAATGGAGTTGCCTCCTTTATACAATGGAATGTTGTAAGACTTTTCCCATAATGTTGGAACATATGACTCAGTCACAGATTGAAAATGCTGACTGCAGAGTGTAGATTCAGCTGCTAGTTTAATGTATTTAGGAGGAATGCTGTCTGCTCTGGCTGTGCCAGGTTTAATTTTAAATAAAAGTTTTTGGATAAGAGTAATGGAGACTGGTTGGAGTCAGAATTTTGGAAAACCGTGTTTGGATGAAAAAAAAAAAGAGAGTTAAAATGTAAATCTAGATCGGGAGCAGTTTTGTTGGTATTATTTGGAGAATATTGATTTTTATGTTTGTTTGGGCTGGGATTTATCAAGGTTAAGTTAGCTATGTTGAAAGTGAAATATGTATTGAAAATAGTGGTAGTTTGAATTGGGGATTTATCAGGATGTAGTTTGGGATTTATTTTGGCACCAGGGCTATGTGGAGAGCTAATGGTTGACCAACATTTCCTGTGGTTATTTTTGTTCTCAGTTTGAAGGCTATTAATTCTGTTTCATTATTTGTTTTTTTACCCTGATTATGAAAGTACTTAAAGTTTTGCGAGTTAGGGATAGTTTTATTTTTTAGCCATTCTTTCCATGTTTTATTTCTATGTGACATTGTTTGGTTGGTTTTGTTAGCCAGGGAGCATGACTGATTTTTATTATTTTATTTTTTTTTTTTTAGTGAAGGGGAGCAAGGCTATTAAAGATGTTTAGAAATACAGTACTGAAGTAATTAACTGCATCATCAAGAGATAGAGACAGTTGTGCAGACCAGTTTATAGAGGGTAATACATTCAGAAAGGAGTCATGGTTAAATTTAGTTAGATTTTGGGTCATTTTAAAGTGATGTGGTGGTACTTCTGTTAAATATATGCTGATAGATGGTCACTTAGGCTACAGAGGAGGGTGCCCTCTATCAAAACTTTGCTTGGATCGGAGACCAGAATCCAGTGTAGTATAGATCTGTGTATTAATTTTTTTTCCATACCTGGTTGGTGTTGTTATTAGTTGTAAGACCCATAAAATTGATGCTATATATTTGGGAGTTTGAAGTTAGTTTTTCCCAGATTATATTTACATTCCTAAGACAATGGTTTTGTTGGGAATTATAGTAGATATCTAGGATAGGATATCCCCTAGTAGTGGGATGTTTTGGCCTGGGGGAATATATATTACTGCTATGCATAGACTTTTTGAGGTATTTACTTATAGGAAGGTGATAACTATTTCAGCAGTTCCAAAAGTAAGGATAGAGTTAAAGTAAGAAGTAAAATGATAGTGGTTGGGGTACAATAATGCAATACCACCTGCTTTTTTATAGGTTCTGTCCACTCTGATTGGGTTATATCCAGGAGGTAGAACATCACATAAGGCAGGGCAGGCTGATGACTTATGTGCACATAAAATTATTAATAAGCCATCAGCCTATCCTGGCCTGAAATCCCTGCTCCATAGCTACCACCTAAACAGATCTCTGCTGTCAGAAAAATAAACAACTCCTCTCTAGTCATAAACCAAATAAAAGTACAGGGCAAAGCCTCTACTCCTGCTCTATACTGAAAAATTGGAAGTCACTATCTTTAGCCATCAGGACAAACTCTAACTTTCATGTTTTTTAAACATTCCGGAAAAGACTTCTTTTTTTACCTTCTGGCTCTGCTCATGCTCTAATCCATACAGAATCCTTCCTATCCTAAAAATTCCCCTTTCCCTGCCATGCACACCCCCCCCCCTCTCCCTCTCTACTCTTATAATTCTTATCTAGCTTTCTTATAACAACTGTTTTGCCATATTAATCTAACTCCTTTTGAAACTGAGCTACTTTCTGCTCTTTCCTATATCTGTGTAATAAAAGGGCACCATGTGGGCCCAATCGGACTTTCCTGGTAAACAAATGACAACAAATAATAAAATAAATAAATGTCCTCAGGGTTGGAGGGGGAAATGGCACCACTGGAGATTAGCTCAGAGCAGTGCTAACTATTTATTCTGTGATTTCTAACATGGCAAAAATCTTATGGTTATATTTGCAGGAGGTCATAATATTTTGTCTGTAGTTTGCTTTGTTTGATCATACACTCGATTTCTTTCTTAACATTTTTAAGGTTGCTCATAAAAAGAGAGGATCTGAGTATATTCCTTATTGTCTGATTTTGTTTTGAGTTTGCTGATATTAGGGTTCCACCACAGAAGGCTCTTCTTAAATTTACCAACATACTTATCATAGATTGGGACAAATGCTTCAATGCAATAGCTGAGGTGGGAGTAAATGTCTGTGGTATAAACAATACATTCTGACACTGTGTTCCCTGCAGAGGTGGAGGCACTTTTAAATTTCTTCAGGTTGTCTGAGAGTGCTAGAATCAACTTTAGAGAATTCCCTGCATAGAGTGCAATTGATATCCCCCAGATTCAACAATCTCCATGCAAGAATAAGACTATTCATGCACGGAGTGGTTCGTGTCCATTTAGAATAGCAGCACGCCTTGAATATTCATGAAGGCACGCTGCTGTACTTCCTATGTGGACATGAATCATGAACAAGTGCAGGGGACGTTTCCAAGTAGTGCACGGACACTAAACATGCCCCCTGCACTCAGAAAGTGCCGTATGGCACTTTATAAGCTGAACTGACATAATATTAGAGCTGAAATACCAGTATTTCAGTGTCCACAAACACTGAAATGAAAAAAATGATAATTTTAGTGTCCGTGGACACTGAAATAAACATCAGCAACAGGGAAGCAATGCAGGAGTGTGTGACAGGTTCTGTGACACACACCATGCATTGCTAAAGTGCTGCATGTCACTTCTGCAACCTGCTAAAGCACAAAATGTGTGCAAATACACACATAATGGGGGATAAATCCCACAAAAGTGACAAAACACACATATAGCCCTCACAAACACAGAAAGGTGATAGAGAATAGGTCATGCATTAGCATGAATTACGGAAGGGTAGAAGTCTGAAAGCAAATGTATGCCAATATTCCTTTACAGCAGTGCATGTTGACAAAGGCAAAAATGATGGGGGAAATAAATAATACATTAGGGAAATGCCTGAAAATTTGCCCTCACACACTTAGAAAATTGATAGATAGCAGGATATGTATTAGCAGGAGTCCCTGAAGGATAGACGCCTGAAAGCCAAATGAATGCCATTATTTCAAGATTGCAGTACTCAATGACTTGTCAG
Organism: Protopterus annectens; assembly: GCF_019279795.1. Taxonomy (NCBI): domain Eukaryota; kingdom Metazoa; phylum Chordata; order Ceratodontiformes; family Protopteridae; genus Protopterus; species Protopterus annectens. Next base: position 1,363,614,656 of record NC_056725.1, read on the forward strand.
AACACCACCAGACTCAATTATATAACATAATAATATGAAAATAATATAAATTTTTTTTTTCAAGCCTAAGGAATGTTTAAGCTTAGCTAAGTGGTTGTGCACGTTATGGCTGAGCACTTAGCAAAGTTTAAACATCCCCTAGGAGATAAATGCAAATATACAGGTGAAATTTCTAAGCCAAGATAGTGTGGTGGTTAGAGTCCCAGCTTTACATGCAGGCATTCACAGTTTGAGTACCAAGGCAAGCAACTTACTTTTCTATGGAAAATCATCATCATCATCTTCTTTCGGCTATTCCCATTAGGGGTCGCCACAGCAGATCATCTGTTTCCATTTCTTCCTGTCCTCTGCATCTTGCTCTGTCACACCTACCACCTGCATGTCCTCTCTTACCACATCCATAAACCTTATCTTAGGCCTTCCTCTTTTCCTGTTACCTGGTAGCTTCATCCTTAGCATCTTTTTCCCAATATACTCAGCATCCCTCCTCAGCACATGTCCAAACCAACATAATCTTGCCTCTTTGGCTTTGTCTCCAAACCTTCCAACCTGGGCTGACCCTCTAATATACTTATTCCTAATCCTGTCCAACCTCGTCACACCCAGTGCAAATCTTAACATCTTTAACTCTGCCACATCCAGCTCAAACTCCTGCCTTTTGTCAATGCCACTGTCTCCAGCCCATATAACATAGCTGGTCTCACTACCCTCTTGTAGACCTTCCCTTTCACTCTTACACGTACTCGTCTGTCACATATCACTCCTGACACTCTTCTCCAACCACTCCATCCTGCCTGTACTCTCTTCTTCACCTCTCTTCCGCACTCACCGTTACTCTGAAATATTGACCCCAAGTATTTAAACTCATCCACCTTCGCCACCTCTACTCCTTGCATCCTCACCATTCCTCTATCCTTCCTCTCAGTCACACACATATATTCTGTCTTAGTCCTGCTGACCTTCATTCCTCTTCTCTCTAGAGCATATCTCCATCTCTCCAGGGTCTCCTCCACCTGTTCCCTACTCTCACTACAGATCACAATGTCATCTTCAAACATCATGGTCCACGGGGACTCCTGTCTGATCTCGTCTGTCAACCTGTCCATCACCATTGCAAATAAGAAAGGGCTCAGAGCTGATCCTTGATGTAACCCCTCCTCCACCTTAAACACATCCATCACTCCCACTGCAGACCTCACCACTATCACACTACCCTCGTACATATCCTGTACCACTCTTACATACTTCTCTGACACTCCTGACTTCCTCATACAATACCACAACTCCTCTCTAGGCACCCTGTCATATGCTTTCTCTAAGTCTACAAAAACACAATGGAACTTCTTCTGACATTCTCTGTACTTCTCCATCAGCACTCTCAGAGCAAAGATCGCATCTGTAGTGCTCTTTCCTGGCATGAAACCATACTGCTGATCACTAATCATGACGTCCCTTCTTAACCTAGCTTCCACTACTCTTTCCCATAACTTCATGCTGTGACTGATCAATTTAATCCCTCTGTAGTTACTACAGCTCTGCACATCACCCTTATTCTTAAAAATCGGTACCAAAACAATTTTTCTCCATTCCTCAGGCATCGTCTCACTTTCTAAGATTTCATTAAACAATCTAGTTAAAAACTCCACTGCCATTTCACCTAAACACCTCCATGCTTCCACAGGTATGTCATCTGGGCCAACAGCCTTTCCATTCTTCATCCTCTTCATAGCTATCCTTACTTCCTCCTTGCTAATCCATTGTACTTCATGAGTCACTATCCCCACATCATCCAACCTTCTCTCCCTGTCATTCTCTTCATTCATCAACCCCTCAAAGTACTCTTTCCATCTCCTCAACACACTCTCCTCGCTTGTGAGTATGTTTCCCTCATTATCCTTTATCACCTTTACCTGCTGCACATCTTTCCTAGCTCAGTCCCTCTGTCTAGCCAATTGGTACAGGTCCTTTTCTCCCTCCTCAGTGTCCAACCTTTCATACAACTTTTCATATGCCTTATCCTTAGCCTTTGCCATCTCTCTCTTTGCCATGCACCTCATCTCCTTATACTCCTGTCTACTTTCTTCATCTCTCTGACAATCCCACTTCTTCGTCACCAACCTCTTTGCCTGTATACTCTTCTGTACTTCCTCATTCCACCACCATGTCTCCTTGTCGTCCTTCCTCTTACCAGATGTCATACCAAGCACCTTTCTAGACGTCTCCCTTACTAGCTCTGCTGTAGTTACCCAGCTATTTGGTAACTCTTCCCTGCCACCCAGTGCCTGTCTTAACTCATCCCTGAACTCCACCTCATAATTACCCTTTTTCAATTTCCACCATTTGATCCTTGATGCTGCCCTCACACTCCTCCTCCTCTTCCTGATCACCACTGTCATCCTACAAACCACCATCCTATGCTGCCTAACTACACTTTCTCCGTTCACCACTTTACAGTCTTCAATCTCCTTCAGACTGGCCCTCCTACATAAGATATAATCCACCTGTGTGCATCTTCCTCCACTCTTGTATGTCACTCTATGCTCCACACTCTTGTTAAAATATGTATTCACCAGAGCCATGTCCATCCTTTTCGCAAAATCCACTACCATCGGACCTTCTGCATTCCTTTGTTTAACACCATACCTACCCATCAGTTCCTCACCCCCTCTGTTCCCTTCACCAACATGCCCATTGAAATCTGCTCCAATCACCACTCTCTCACCCTTGGGTACAGTCATCACCAATTCATCCAATTCACTCCAAAATTTTTCTTTCTCATCCATTGCACACCCAACTTGTGGAGCATATGCACTAACAACATTCATCATTACACCATCAATTTCTAGCTTCATAAACATCACTCTATCCGACACTCTTTTCACCTCCAAAACACTCTTAGCATACTGTTCCTTCAGAATAACTCCAACGCCATTTCTCCTCCCAGGAAAGTAGTGTTAACATTTTTTTGTAAATTTAAATTATGTAGCAACTTTTTTTAATCAACCAGGGTAGTGTAGCAGGACCAAAAGTGAGATGTCAGTCTAGAACAGATGTGAAACCCCCATATAAACACAAGTGCCTCATACAATATATTCACACAAGAATATAATTTAATGAAAGCACATAGGGGGATGTCATGGAAGGTAAACATAAAATTAAAATATGTCAGTAATAAGGAATCAATCCCACAATCCTGATACTCTATAAAATGAAATCTGAGCAATGCTAATTAGTGCTCAGCTATGCTAAGCTGGTATAAGCAGTCCTTAAATGTAAATGCTAAAGCAATAAGTAGTCCAGCTAAGCAGATTTGCGTATTGGTAGGCAGTGCTCAACATCTATTCATTTGAGCAGTGTCAACCCTAGCTAAGCGGGTTTGCCCGTCACTTAACTTAGCTCAGCATATTCAAAATGGTCTAATGATGGCAAAGGGTGGGAATTTGTCTCTATTTAAACCTCAGAGGTGGGAATGCAGCCATAACCAGTTGTAGCTGATCACTGCAGGCACTATGGCTGGCATTGTTGAGGGTACACGCTTAGTGGTGCAGCGTTGGGGGGCATTCAGGATTCCAGGGTCATGGTTGGACTCCTTGTGAAAGACCATGAAGGGAGACTGCTGCAGGACCAGTACCAGGGCTCCCAATACAAAGCAGAGACCTGGGACCATCTTGCACGTGACCTCACCAGTGCTACTGGCATCCCTTGAATGGGTGAGCATGTCCGGCACCATTATGCTGACATCAAGCATAGGAAGAGGGAGCTCTTGGACCAGTGGACCCAATACACATGGGCACAGAATGTCCCAGAAGTGTGTAAGTATCAGTATCACTTATTCTTCCCCAAAGTCCAGCCTGAGTATGTGATTGATAGGTATGCATGAATGTTTCCTTATCTCCTGTACAGCTGCAGATGAGAGGGTTGTGAATGTGGATGCACATGCTAACAGGCTGCTAAGCCTGAGCTGGGAGGCTGGTGAATACAAATCTAGCTTGTAGTATTCAGGGCAAATAAATAGAAAGGAGTAGAATGTCAACTACCAGTAGTTAAAGTGTGTACAGTGTGTAATTAATAAATGACTGTTAGCAGATTACTAGTGATGTACAGGATATTTAACAATAAAGGTCTCTGTAACTTTCAATAAAATTAAAACCCCCAGACTGTTTTGTTTACTTTGTTATGTTGTGTCAGGATATAAATGTGTACAGGTTTTGCACAGCAACCATGGCTCTGACAGCAAGAATGAAGTGAGGCTCATCTTACAAAGATTGTGGAGCTGTAAAATAGGTGAACAACTACATAAAATGTGCCATGCACCAAGATCTGAACCTTGAATAGTAAGCTGTAAAATCTAATCTTTTATCCCCTGCAGCAGTGCTTCATGTTAACCACTGCTTTCTGGATTGTAATATGTCAAAGTATGAATACACAGTACAAGAACTATCTGCCATGCATGAATGTCAGAACTACAAGGTCAGATCGTGCAAACCAGAGAGTAGTAGGAAGTAAACTGTTAAGCAAGAGTTAGTAATTCTTCAATAGCTCATTGTGATGAAACACAAGTGTGGTGTACCTTTTTAGCACAAATAGACATGGAATCCTGGCAGTGGTAATAAGCTGAATGCATATTGTCACACAAGAATATGTGAATATGTGTAGGAATTGTCAGGTACTCATCATCACCATCAGCCCCATTTTTTAGATGGGGTCGGGGTATTGTGCTAACTGTCGCCAACTCTCTTGATTCAGTGCCACACTCCTGCCTTCTTCAACACTCATGCCTGTCACAGATCTTCTTTCACACAATTCATCCACCTCTTTGCTGGATGTCCTCGCTTGCTCTTACCTTCTTCCTGTCTGTCCCAAATATTCCTTACCAGATTGTCTTCTGCTTTTCTATACATGTGCCCAAACCACCATAATCTGTTTTCTTCAATCGAAATAGTCAGGTACTGTTAACAGAAATTTCATCCACAGATCTGCCAGGTAACGAAATGTTTGTAGTATCTGTAGGAAAGCTTTACTAATATACTGTGTAGAACAATTCCACTGTCCAACCCCAAGGCTGCAAATTACAGCAAGCATTTTTTTCTGATACGTGTCCCTTAAATGTTACACTGTCATGGCTAGTGGTCATCACTGCCAATAACCAGGGTGACAGAAATCCTGGCAAAGTATGTCAGCAGCACATGCATGCAGTATGAGTGCAGAACACCCCATAAAGTGTCACAAAGGTAACCCTAAATATGTGAATATGTGTAGAAAAAGTCAGGTATTGTTAACAGAAATTTTCTCCACAGATCTGCCAGGTAAGGAAATGTTTGTAGTAGCCGTAAGAAGGTATTACTAATATACTCTGTGTACAGCACTTCCACTGTCCAACCCCAGGCCATAGGTACATGTAAAGTGAGGTCAGACTTGGACAGTAATAAGTAGAGTACTGATCAGTGTACTTGTGAAAAATAGAAGCCTATACAGTTGTTAATTGCCATCTCTCTCTCTCCCCCACCCCTATCTGCATCAATAATATATACACATAAATAATGGGTATGTCTTTCTCCAAACCTACTGTTGGGACTTGTGTTTTATTGTTCCACAAATATTGAATTGCTTGAATATTAATGAACCTCATTCAAATACTATAATTGGTGGCCTGCTGCTCTCAATGTCATTTGCATGCCGTTATAATGGTCACTGTAGTTCCATATATGCATGTGTTCTGTTTGCTATGAAACTGTTTCAAAACTGTTTTATGGGGTCAATTGGAACACCCATGTATGCTGTTATAACTAATCTTGAAATGTGTCGTTCATGACTAACCAACATAATTTTTAAAACCTGAACACCATAGCACATCTGGGAAGGCAGATCCCAGTGGATCCACCTGTCCCACCTCATCTGGCCATGGCACCGGGCCACAGCACATCTGGGAACCAACCCGGGCCTTCCTCTTCCATTGGTTCTGCACCACCTTCAGGTGGAACTTCCTCAAGGGATGGGGCTCGCCCCCCCAGGAGTGGGCACAGAGAGGAGACCATCACCAGTAGTCAGGTCCAGGGATTGATATGCAGCATCCTCAGATCGGAGTTCGGTGATCAGCTGCGCCAGCTTGAGGGGCACCTGGTGCAACTTGAGGGTCAGCCTGGCCCTCCTGTTCAGTCCCCAGGACAGCCACCTTCAGGGCCATGAAGGTGCAGTGGTGACTGCCCATGGGTGGGGACCTCAGTCCCACTGTATCCATTTGGGGACTCATGTGTGTTCAATTCCCAACCACCCTCCCTGTCTAAGGCATTTACCCCCCACATGTATTGGGTCTATATTAGAGCATCGAACTTTCAAAATTTCGAGTGTTCTAATATCGACCCATTTTCAGCGAACACTAAAAATATTGAAGAAACAGAAAAACAATTTTTTTCCTAGGGAAAGAATTTGGTTGTCCGTTTCTGTTGCTTTGGTATTTTCAGCACTGTGGTGGAAAGTTACGGGTCGGGTTCAGGTAAGTGTGCGATTGTGTGGACGTGAGGGTTAGGGCAGGTTAGGTGAGTTAGGGTTAGGGCACGGGTCAGGTAAGTGTGCGATTGTGTGGACGTGAGGGTTAGAGCATGGGGTGAGTTAGGGTTAGGGCATGGGCTGAAGTGACTGTGCAATAGTGACGGACCTTAGGGTTAGGGTTTGGTTTAAGGTAAGTGGATAGTTAGTGATGTATGTATAGTTTAGTGTAGGGTTAGGTGCAACAGTTTGGGTGTATGTGTGTGGATTGCTGTTTGTTTGGTGTGCTTGCATTGTGTGTATGTGTTTTTGGAGCAGCAATTTTTTTCCCTAGGAAAAAATAAGCTGTTCTGTATGTTTGATATTTTAAATTTTCGAATAATAGGGTTCAATATTAGAACACTCGAAATTTTGAAAGTTCGGTGTTCTAATATAGACCCCATGTATCATATACCACCCCTGTCTGCTGTCTTGTCTGTCTTGTCTGTCTTTGTACCCAACTTACCTCCCCAAAATGTACCTACTATCCTTCCTCAACATCCCACTCTCAATTTAAAAAAAGGGCAATCTGTTCCCAAAAAAAAAATTATGCCCCATACATAGCTGTCCATTTCATACACATGTCCACTGGACACATGTAATCTGGTCCAATTGGCATGAAAACACATTACTGTTGTCCTCACCCCTCTCTCAGCGGTTTGAGTGTCTAAATTCACTTCCAAATTCTGTAGACATTCACAGCTGTTACTGTAGAAGAAATGGACACCTATGGACCTTTTCTACACCTGTCCTGCACATCCCTAGCTACCTTTAATACTGTACTTCCCCACTGCGTGCCCCTTTTCCCACCACTTTTCTATCACCCCTTTTTATTTTCTTTCAAAGAAATTAGCGCAGGGGTAAGCTGGAGTAAGCATTGCTAAATGAAGCTAAAATAGATTAACCGTGTTTTAGCATCGCTTAGCTTCGTGCAAACCCACTCAAACCCGCTTTCAACTGCTTAAAAATGCCTTAATCACTCTGTATCCAACATCCCTTCTTCTGCCCAGCAACAAAATAATCAGCCCTGCTAAGTCTCGAATGCGGGATACTGTGCTATACAATCACTGCAACATACCACTACACCATGTGAGCTGTGGGAATTACTGTTGCTTTTTCAAACTTATCATGCAGTCTGGTCATTTAACAGTAATGAAAAAAAAATCAGTCCAAAGTCTAGAACCCAGGAACCTGTACACTAGAGTCAGAGCAATGTACCACTACACCATCTGAGCTGTAGGAATTAATGTTGCTTTTTCAAACTTATCATGCAAAGGAGGCATACAACAATAGTGAGAAAGCTCTGTGGAATCATTCATGTGTTGTATGTAGACACACACACACACACACACACACAAACATATATATATGAAAATGTAGATATATATATATATATATATATATATATATATATATATATATATATACACACACACACACACACACACACACACACACACATATATGAAAATGTAGATACATAATATACACACAAACACACACACACACACACACACACACACACATATATATGTAAACATATATATACATGTATTTATATAATACGCAGTGCAGCCATACCTCAGAATCATACCTATCAACCTCTTAGTGCAAGAAACCTGTACAAAGGCTGTACAAAGTCAGGGGGAAATGGGCCGCATATAGGGACATATTCCAAATATTGCTGTCATAACCAAACATTTGTACAGCAACAGGATGCATTTCAGCAGAAACATCTGAAGGATATGAGGATGGGAACTGACATGTTATGTCATTCATTGACATAAATCCTTGGATCATCACAGTGATTTACCAGACAAATACAAATAAATTGTGGAACAGAACCAAAGCATGGGCCAAACATCTGCACATTCTGTGAAAAGCCTGGCAGTGGAGTGGTATGCTCAGAACCCCTTAGTGCAATGAATTTGGACCAAGCCTGCCAAAGTTGGGGGACAAAAGCATGCCAATAGAAATGTATCCAAAAGACGTGAGTAGATAAGCTGTGAAAGTTGCTGTACTGACACTGTTAGTC